>NC_090175.1:49371604-49597827 GCF_024679245.1 Pseudorasbora parva
TCACAGGCTCACTAATACCTCTTCCAGCAGCAGCCTAGTTTTTACTAAAAGGTCTTCCATCCAGGTACTGACCTGGCTTTCAACCCTGCTTAGCTTCAGGGTGATATGGCCTCGGCCATTGGACATAAATGAGAACTATTATCTCCTTTTCTGTACCAGCCAGAATTTTATCAGTGCATTCCTAAAATGAATAATGTATTTTACAACATAAACCTGGATGCTGATTGGTCTATATATATATATATCTGGGGCGGCAGTGGCTCAGTGGTTCATGTAGGTTGTCTACAAACCAGAAGGTTGGTGGTTCAATCCCCGGTTCCACCTGACCAAGTGTCGAAGTGTCCATGAGCAAGACACCTAACCCCAGCTGCTCCCGACGAGCTGGATGGCGCCTTACATGGCTGACATCGCCGTCGGTGTATGAATGGGTGAATGTGAGGCAAAATGTAAAGCGCTTTGGATAAAAGCGCTATATAAATGCAGTCCATTTAATGCAGTCCATGCAGTCCATTTCAGTTGTGAATAATACAACAAATAATAACAGCTATAATGCAAAATATCTGTTAACTTAGCTGTGTTTATCAGTGCATATTGCATGTTGTGCCTATCAATGACCTCCAGCTTCATAATTATAGGCTGTTTGCATCAATTTTAAAGATTTTCATAGTGCTTTATAGTACACATTGTAATACATTATATTAAATTACTAATTATGAAGACTTTCTTAATGCATTAATAATGTCTTGTAATACAGCTTATAAGTATATACGTGTTGGTTGAACATGTTTTAATACGTTATGCGCTCTTTAAGATGCATAAACAGGGCATTTTTCATGATGACTATGACTGGTCACAATTATTCAAAAGATCATTTCAATTTTATATAACATACAGATTATTATTATGCATAATGAGTGCATTAATAATCCCATCATAATGCATTATACATACTGGCTTCATGTGCAGTGCAAGTTATTTACGTTAGATTTGGAAGCCTTTTAAAATGAATCAGTATTAAATCTGATATATTGCATGTGAACCCAATAATGCGTGTGAGTGCGAATACTCTTATGCGCCCAGAGAGCGTCAGTCTATGAGAATATGTTCATTCATAGTCACTTGGGAGAGAGACCACACAAATAAAGATAAGTTATGACTCTAATTATGCATTCAAAAAAACACCAAATGGGAACTGTTTATTCAAATGCACGCAAATTAGTGTTATTTTAGGTGAGTTCCCGGGTGGAGGCAGAAGTCAAAATGTTTGGATTAAATATAACGCCATTAGACATTCTATCAAGCAGAACGTGATGAAATAGCATTTTTATACAATAAAGAGTAATATTCTGTGGAATGAAATTGACATCAATTGATGCATAATCAGACGGTAAGCCTGAAGTGTGTCTAATAAACACATTACATGGCCAAAGGTATGTGAACACCTACTTATAATTAACAGGTTTAGATATTTCAGCTGCACATATTATTAACAGGTGCAGAAAATCAAGTGTGCAGTCATGCAATCATCGTTTTGGCAGAATGAAGCCTGTTCTGTTCCAGCATGACAATGCACAAAGCATTTTACTGAGTCCAGTGTGGAAGAACTTGCTCAAAGCACAGACCTGAATCCTACTGAACACTTTTGGGAGGAATTCGGCTGTGTGCCAGACACATTTTCCCAACATCAATATCTGACCTCACTGATCCTCACATCTGAATGGGAGTAAATCCCTGCAGCCATGTTCCAACATCATGTAGAAAGTCTTCCCAGAAGAATAGCAGCTGTTAAATGTTCAGCAAGCACATTTCGGTGAACTGTTCGGCTGTTTACATATTTTTAGCCATAAATTGCTTATACACTCTAAAAAAAATAAACATTGTAAATATTTTCTGTATCAGCCAAAATTCAATTCAGGCTATTTATTTTAAAGTGCCCCTATTATGCTATTTTAAAGTTTTTTTGGTTTTTTTTGGAGGTCTCTTACAGCAGGTTTACATGCATCAGAGGTCAAAAAACACATTTTCTCATAATATACATTGCACACCACATTGTTCAATGATTCTCAAACGACTTGTTGGATGAATCAGTCTCTCTAAATCCCTCCTTTCTTCAAGCTACTCTGTTCTGATTGGCCAGATGGGCCAGTCTGTTGTGATTGGATTACCGCTTACAGTGCTTGTCGGAAGCTAAATGCTATTACCATAACTGAACTTCAGCTCGAGGCTTCCTCAAACCTCAGAGAAAATTCACACTGTAAAGACAGTAACGATAACGTCGATTTAACCATATGAATCCAAGCACAAACCATTGATGAAACATTGGAGGAACTAGTTATTTAACCCGAACCTCCATTGTAAGGACAAATTAAGCCGGATGTTTCTTAGTGATATGCTATTCAGTTTGAGGTACATTATGAGATGTTGCAGGCAGCTGTATTTCCTCACCATCAGCATTATCAAGTGTACGTCCATCAACAAGCCCACGAGTATATTTCTAATTTATTGCAGTGCACGTGCAGGAACTATCAATAACAGCGCACAGCCGAGCACTAATGTGAATGACTGATGTAACGTTAAAGTTTGTTAAACAAGTCTTGCTCCATTATCTTTACTTAAAATAGTAAGAATTACTATCTGCATTAATCGACACAGTTTTAGGTAATAGTGGACCACAGCTGATTAGCAGAACTATTTCAGTGAGACAGTAATAACGTGTTATTATTTGAGTAACTTACACAATATAAAACACAAATCTACATATTTCCAACACCTGATAGGAAATATATACATCAATAATTGGTTGTATTCAGCAAAAGTTTATTAAAGAAAATCAGAAACAAGGATAATCCAACCAAGGATGGGAACATAATCCTAAATGGGAACAAGAATACCAAAACAAAGGTGACTGACTAAAACGCAGTAGAGCTACATTATATTGCCAAAAGTATTGGGAAACCCCTCCAAATCATTAACTTCAGGTGTTTCAATCACTTCCATGACCAAAGGTGAAAAAAATCAAGCACCTAGGCATGCAGACGCTTCTACAAACATTTGTGAAAGAATGTGTTGCTCTCAGGAGCTCAGTGAATTCAATCGTGGTACCGTAATAGGCCATCTGTGCAGTAAGTCCATTTGTGAAATTTCCTTTGTATATGGTCAACTGTTAGTGGTATTATAACAAAGGGGAAGCAATTGGGAACAACAGCAACTCAGCCATGAATTGGTAGGCTATGTAAAATCAGGTGGGGTCAACGCATGCTGAGGCATACAGTGTGCAGAAGTCAATAGCTATACAGACCTCTAAACTTAGGGTGGCCTTCAGATTAGCTCAAGAACAGTGCGTACACTGTAAAAAAAAAAAAAAAAAATTGAGAAAACTTAAACGTTTAAGGCAACCAGCTGCAGAACATTTTGGAGTTTTCTCAACTTAGGGTCAACAGTCGTAAAAACTTATCTAGTAGAGTTATCTCAACTTTTTTCATGGTAAATAGTTGAAACTTTAAAAGCTGATTTTGTCATACAAAACATAAGTTGGATTTTTTTTTATAGTGAATGGTGTGGGGTTATTTTTGGCCCTTAGTTCTAGTGAAAGGAACTAGATTTCTGCTTCAGCATACTAAGACATTTTGGACAAATTCATGCTCCCAAATTTGTGGGAACAGTTTGAGGATGGCCCTACCTGTTCCAACATGACTGCACACCAGTGCACACAGGAACTAATCACAAGAGGTGAACACATAAACAATAGGGAATATATTTCAAAATACGAGTCCAGCTTAAAACAGAACCAGAAACGTGACATTAACAGTGGGATTCCAATTAGAGACGACTTGTTTAGGCAGTTCGGAGTTGATTCTTTCTTCTGGGAGACTTTACAACTTTTACTTTGTTTTTTGTCTTTAGAACGTTTACTTTCACAAACAGCTGCTATATTACACACTCCGTGAAAGGGAATACTGGAAAAAAAACATAATAGGGGCCCTTTAAAATATAGATATCCTGGATGCTGATTGGTCGATATAGAATTCCAGTTGTGAATAATACACAAAACACTAACAGCTGTAAGGCAAAATACGTAGCTAATGCGTTTATCAGCGCATATAGCACATCCCCTGGGCTCACAGACAAGGTTTCAGCTACCAGACTAAAATGCAAGTTTGAGTGGTTTTAACTGAAAGCAACTTGCTCTGACATCTCTTAAAATATGTCAGTTCCATTGTTTTATCTCAAGATACACAGCAGTGATGTTTTCTCTAAGGCAAGTTTATAAAAACTAGGCTGCTTAAATGTCCTAATTTAAAAGGCTTACTCCTGGCTTAGTCTAAACCCTGCCTGTGGATCCAGGTATGTGCCTATCAATGCCCTTCAGCCATGATTACAACCCAGGCTCAATGGAAATACGTGACTCTGCCTACATTTTTGCAACACCCGAAATATGTACCTCCAGGTACGTTTACCGGCACTTTTGGGGTGAAACGTCCACCGAAGGCACTAAGTGGTAATATTTTTTCTCCATTCAAGGCGCATAATCGCTTTTTAGTGTGTTTATCAATGCCGTTTCATTCTATCCCCCTGCACTGCCCCTACCCCTAAACCTACCCATCTCACACACACACACACACACACACACACACACACACACACATGTTGGTCTATGTGGTTTATAGGGACTCTCCATAGGCGTAATGTTTTTTTATACTGTACAAACCGTATTTTCTATCCCCTTACACTGCCCCTGCCCCTAAACCTACCCATCACAGGAAACATTCTGCATTTTTACTTTCTCAAAAAAACATCATTTAGTATGTTTTTAAGGCCATTTGAATTATGAGGACATTTGATATGTCCTCATAAACCACATTTATAGTGTAATACCCATGTAGTTATACAAATTTGTGTCCTCATAAACCACATAAACAGGCTCACACACACACACATACACACACACACAGACACACACACTGCCCTACCCATTTGTGTATTATAAAAAAAACAGGATAACAGGCAGATACGACTGCAGGCACAATTTATTCAGAAAGTACAAATACTCCAAGTGTTCCGAGGCCAAAGGATTGATTTGTGTGAAGAAAATCCCCAAAAGCGATCAGTAACGTCAAGTCCATCCACCGAATATTAATACATTTCAAATATTGCCGCCGGAAGAAACGTCACGTCAGCTTTGACAGCATTGGCTCTCGTGTGTCTCGTGACCAATCGCGGCATACAGTTTTTTGGTCAGTTTTTGCAATAAATACATGTGACTGTAAATTTATTTGCCTGTTACGTGTTTTATATTGTTGAGAGTTGGTAGGTTTAGGGTAGGAGTGGAGTTAGTTGGTCCAAAATATAAAATTAGGCTATAAATATTAATTCTGATTAATATTCGTTCAGGTTGGCGCTTGTATGTTTACTCGAAGTCATGATGTCATGTTGCGCATCTAGAATGGAGAAAAAAATATATTACCACTTAGCGCCTCCAGTGGACGTTTTACCCCAAAAGTGCAGGTAAACGTACCTGGAGCTACATAATTCGGGTGTTGCAAAAATGTAGGCAGAGTCACGTATTTCCAATGAGCCTGGGTTGCATGATTAATTGTGGATTTCACAGCTTTAAAATGTACTCGATATGTTTGTGTAAAAATATTTCACAAAAAAAAAAAGTGTACATCATAGTTTTAGTGTATTGGATAATGGGAAAAAAGCATGAGTTCTTGTTTGTAGAGCTATCATTATTAAAATGGAAAGAATTTCTACACTTCATTACTCTTGCTTGTTCTAGCTTCTCTCTTGGGCCTTTTGGGGATAAATAAGCAACCATTTCCTGTTTTGCTGAGCATTTCATGTAGCTGTCAGTAGATGCAAAGACCTAGTTTCCCTCATAAATGTGTGTGTGTGTGTGTTAGAGAGAGAGAGAGAGAGAGAGAGAGAGAGAGAGAGAGAGAGAGAGAGAGAGAGAGAGAGAGAGAGAGAGAGAGAGAGAGAGAGAGAGAGAGATGTGGATGGGGACAAGACAGTGAAAGTCTGGAAGACTACGCAGGTGGCCCCCTACATGTTTAATTCATGGCGAGTGTTATATATTTATTTTTTAATGTGATATCTCAACATTTAATATGCATCTCCTGAGTGTTGACTTGTCAGCGTGTAGGCTGCAGCGATGATGTCATCTTGACATCTTGACTACCCGTGGAGCAAACTTCAGAAACAACACACACACACACACAAAGAACATCTCAATTAAAAAAATATTGGGTCATTGGGACAAAAGCTGCTGTTTGATGGCTGACAACTTTTGTTTGATTGTTTCCAGCCCTCCAGGTTCAAGATCATACCTAACAATACATGACGTCCTGCCAACTTCACGCACAGTACCTATCAGTCACAAGAAACAATTGGGTCGTTCTCAAAAAACTGTGCCATTTGTGCATGAAATTCAGTTTCCTTTGAAAAGGTTACTGCTGAGCTTGCGAAAATCATATTTTTACTCCTCAAACCTGAAGTACCAGGGCTAGAACTGATACATGGACATTGGGGGATTGCCATAGACTGCCCAATATTTAAATATGGGGTTTTCAGTGGTCAATTCTATGTTGTTGTAAACTTCTATGTCTTTCTTCCATGGGACACAAAGATGTTTTGAACAGTGTTTTATAGTGCTATTTTTGGTCCATACAATAGAAGTCATTGGGCTCATTAGGGCCCGAACACTGATGGTGTGAGGACCCTGTTGATATTGCTTAGCCTATTATTGTTCTTCTCCCTAATGTCTCACATTTTTGAGGGCCTGAACATGCTGGAAAACTCATAAAACTTTCCACATACGTCAAAAATGGTGAACATTTACTTCTAATATGGGTTTTAGAATTAGGCGTGGCAAAATGTCTCGATGGTGTCACCTACAAAATTTCAATTAAGCGCTGTTCAAACTACGTTTCACGTACGAGTATGAAATTTGGTAGGCACATGTAAAAGCCCAATACCTTCAATAAAGACCCTGGGTGAAAAATCTAAAAACCCAACAGGAAGTTTTCTTAGCAAAATTGTTGCAGTTCTTGCCATTTCCAGATGTTGTACTTTAACAAACTCCTCCTAGAGACTTAATTAGATCATCATCATATTGTCACAGTCTAATGTAACGCCTTTGCATCATGATCTTGATTTTTCCTGAAGGGCGTGTCCGTGGCAGACTCACAAAGTTCAATGTTTCGCCATAAAACATGTTGTAAGTCAGGTATACCATCTCAGATCTGCCCCAAACTTCACATGTATTATAAGAGTCCTGGCCTGAAGACATCTTCATGCCAATATTCAGTTACAGTCATAACGCCACCTTCTGGAAGCAGGAAATGTGGCACGTTGAAGTGACATAATTATCCTATATACCTGCTCAAATGCATGTCACACCACTATTCACTGTTTTCCTAAGGCCACCGGGTTGCAGTGGTCCTGGGTGCAAAGGCCCTTTCACCGCTGCTTGTATCTTTAATTTTGTCTTAAATTTGAAATTCATATCCTCATAAGTAATTTATGATTTTTCTAAAAAGTGTCTTATCCTTACCCAGGCTGCACTGATTCAAAAATACAGTACAAACACTAACATTATGAAATATCATTACAAATTAAAATTACTGTTTTCTATTTTAATATATTCTATTGGGCCGATTTGGTGAGGGGTTTGGGACTCGAATTTATGAATTTCAATGGCAACACTAATCAGGGCTAAAGTGAATCTGCAGCAGTCAGGTGGTACATGTCAGAGCTCTCTATGTTGCTCATGTTCATTATTATTCTAATTATGTGCATTGAGACATGAGGTAGTTTAACTTCGATTCTCGTGGCTCTTTTGTTTGCTCCCTGCTGTGTGCGTTCATGTGTTTTGGAGGAGGCGTGGCTTTGGAGACGCTTTGAAGGAAGGATGGAATCTCATGCTTTTAAAGCTAGATCGCTATTGTCAACCTCTCCGAAAATTACCTTTAAACACTAAAGAAAGTTGAAAATGTAAAAAGCATAATAGGTCCTAAAAATATTTTTATTATAATTTGTATAATTTACAAATTGATTACACTGTGTGTGTGGGAAGCAGAAAAGTGACTTTCTAACTTCCTCAAATGTCACTGTAAATTGGAAATATTCAGTCAAGTAATTCACTTTTGATCCAGATTATATCTTTCTCAAAAACTTGCCCTGTGATATCTTCTTAAAATACCATATAAGTCTCTCTAATTGCTCTCCAGGGAGCCAGATGTCTAACCCTTGAATAATTTTTACTTTCATTTCACTTAGTAGACTTATACCTACTGCGAGTGGATCCATTCCTCAGGCACAGGACGGTATAAAGGTCGATCAGTAATTTGAAGAGTATGAAGCACTGGTCACAGTTAATTACCTCTGTTGGTCTGTGTGTGTGTGTGTGTGTGTGTGTGTGTGTGTGTGTGTGTGTGTGTGTGTGTGTGTGTGTGTGTGTGTGTGTGTGTGTGTGTGTGTGTGTGTGTGTGTGTGTGTGTGTGTGTGTGTGTGTTTTAGCAGGTTTTAATAGGCTTGGGACGAGGTCGGCACTTAGAACTTCTCTACTAGGGAATCTCCATTAGACCTAATTGCGGAGAGAACACATTTTAGTAACAGATGGACCAAAGTTTCCAGTTGGTCTGTAACAGTAGCCCATAAACACGCACGCATAGACACACACTAAAGTAGGGCAACCTGACGACAGACCCGAAATGAGAACACACACACTTGCAACTCAAGCTGTCAACCTCCGGTAGTTTTGCTGCACATTTTTGCGAGTTTGGCAGGTGTTGACCTTAATGGGAGTGTGTGTGTGTTTATGTGTATTTGAACAGGCACAGGTCTGTAACTTTAATTATTTGCTTTTCATGGTTTTTCAGTTTTATACAGGCTTTGTCTTCTAAGAACGCCTTTGGTACTCCAGTGCAGTAATAAACATATTTAATGTGCCGTCTTTGATGGCAAAGCTAGTTTAAAAAATAGCATCACACATTCTTGAAGTCAACTATTAGAAAAGCTAACAATATATTTTGATGCTTAAACTATTAAAGGGACACTTCATCTATAAATCACACTAATGTAATTTCCTCACCTTCATGTCGTTCAAACCGCTGTGGCCTTCTTTCTTCTGTGGAACACAAAAGTTAGTTATTTTATTTATTTATATATGTTTATTTCTCTCTCTTTTTCTCCATATAATAAAAGTCAGTGGGGACCCCTGCATTTTTCAAAATATAATTACAGGAGAAAGATCATGATACAAGTTTGGACCAACATGAGAGTGAGTTAATGATAATATTTTCCCATAGTTAACATAGATAACAGAACCCATAGTTATTTATAACCCTGTCCCATGTTGTCACAAGTTTGGAATTCCTATCCTTATAATTGAAAATCTACAGTACTGTTCAGAAGTTTGAGGTCAGTAAGATTTTTTCTCCTTTTTTGTTGAATACTTTTATTTAGGTTTTATCACATTGATAAAAATGAGTTTATAATATTACAAAATATCTCTGTAAAAAAAAATGCTATTTATAACGTTCTATTCATCAAAGAATTCTGAAAATGTGTCCAAAAATAAGCAGTACAAATGTTTTCAATATTGATAATAAGAAACGTTTCTTGCAGCAAATCATCATATTAGAATGATTTCTGAAGGATCATGTGATACTAAAGACTATAGGAATAAAATACATTTTAAAATATATTAAAACAGTTATTTTAAAATTTTATTTTAAAATTACAGACTTAATCTCTTCTTTCAAAAGAAAAGTATATACATTTGAATGGTGTAATTGTAATGATTCTTTAAAGGTGCCCTAGAATGAAAAATTTAATTAACCTTGCCATAGAGAAACAATAAGAGTTCAGTACATGGACATCACATACTGTGAGTCTCAAACACCCTTGCCTCCTCCTTCATATGTAAATCTTGTTTGTGGAAAAACACCACGGAAAAACAACCTATTTTCAACATAATGCCACGTGACACAATCGCTGGGATCCTTAATATGTACATTTGCATGTCAGCCCATGTTCATTGTCAGGCGGAACTACGCGGTGCGCAGCCGTCGGGAGTTCAGTCAGATAAACAAGTGTCACGCGAGGATAGCGAAAACGGCAGATCATGGAAATAAATGTCATGTTCCAGGCTGTGCAGGGGACGTGAGGACTCTTCGTAGCCTTCCCACAGATAAAAAAATGTCAGCAGTCAAGGTTGATGTTTATTCACAACCGGATACCGCAATAATTTCATTCAAAGTTATTTGTTTGCTCGGCCCATTTCGCCAAGCAGTGTTTTTCTAACCTGGGGCAATATAGCAGGATTCGCTCATCCAGCGTCTAATACTGAAGAAAGGGCCGATTCCAACCGTAGTGATTTTATCCACTTCTTGACTCTCGAACCCTCTGATTAAATTGAACGTTTCTTAGTAAGACAACATTACGATAATATACCCTGTGTTTACTAGATCTAACACAAGATGCTAAAGTAACAATTGGAAACTCCAAGTATCTCACATAACAGTTTGTCAAATGACAAAGGTTTATATTATTTCATGCCAGTGGTGTTATAAAATACAACAGTAGATGTGTATGTCGATCCCTTTTGACGGATTGAAATCTAAATTAGCCTATATTTCATCATTAACATGTAACTCAGAAGCTAACTACGCTTACTACTACTGTTTAGTTGCTTACAGATCGCTGTCGAGCCTTGTAGCTAACGTCACCTTCTTCACCATCTAAGTTGTAACGATAGTCATTTGACAAGACTTAGTCATTTTGTTAAATAAATATACATTTTTGAGAACTGAAGTATGATTATTTTGCAACGGGTGAGTAGTAAACATTACACTGACTATTTTGAGTGGCATCTACATTACTTTGTTTGGCTTGATAAATCGACTTTTAAATCAGTACTCTACTGTCAAACTTTAACGTTACTGCAAACAACATATTTTCGTGCTACCCAGTCCAGTTTGTGATTTAAAGTTAAGAAGCTATCATTGTAAAATCATTGCCGTGACGGACAAAGATGTGTTAGCTGTTACTGAGCAGCAGTGCAATGAAACAGCCAATCAGAGCAGAACTCTGCATTAATATTCACGACCCTTCCAAATAAGGCAAAAACAGAGGATTACATCCTAGGGACAATTTCTAGCAGTGTAAATGGACCTGTAAAACTGTTTCTGGACAATTTTTTTTTACCTTAAATAAGCCACATACCCTCTATTTAGACATTAGAGAAAAAATGTAACATATTGTTTCAAATCATTCTAGGGCACCTTTTAAAAAATGATTTTTGGGCGCAATCAGATTACTATTCATTTGACACAAAAACAGAATGAATCTCCGTTAATATCACTCAAAATTGTGAAATTTTCTGAACACACTTTTTCTGTCTGCCATTGGTCAGCAAATAGATGTCCCCGCCCCAAGTTCATGTCATTGGTTGAGCCACTGTTGCTGTGTCATGATCAGATATCCTTTAAACCTTTTTCTCTAACACCCTTTTGTGATTTATGATTTTCTGGGATTGTCCTACTTTAAATGACTAATAAAAAAAGAAAGTGGAGACAGAGCAGTCCATTTATTAAATGTAGCCTAAAACATCTCACTGAAGCTGCACATGAACATTTAACAGCCCCGAAGGGACAAATACATAATCACACTAGTTCACAGTGAAAAGTCACTCCATGAATTACAGTTGCTTATGTTCACACCGTGTTCCCATTCACATTTCGGCCAGCTTTGTGCGACAGGGAAATGTCAGAGGCAGCTGATAAGTCACTTCGACAGAACAGGGAAAGATTTCAGCAAAAACAGTTTGGATGTCTGACATCCCCTAGCATAAATCAAGTTGTTTCGAATCAGCCAGTTGGATGCCACCTTTAGTTAGTTACTCTCCTCTCATGATATGCTAGATGAGCAGCTTTCCATCTCCATCATAGATCTTTCCCCATCTCAGACGGATGTCAAGTTCTATACAACAGCTTACACTGATGGTTTCCAACAATTCAACTGCATGCATTATTAAATTTCTTCCTACTGCAATGCATCTTCAAATGGATCTTGTCAGAGAGCAAACTTCACAGAATGCTGGGTCTGAAACCCTCAGAGGATGCCGTAGGGTACCTTTAAGCGACCTGTGGGAGGAATGATTCCCATAGAGAAGTGCAACGAGCAGAAACCTAGTGAGGAATCAGACCCAAGGGGAGCCTGTCCTCCTTTAATTGGCAGTGGGCAATTACTGTACTATAGTTAGAGGTTGTTCAGTCTTGCTAACTCATTAAACATATATTAAGGGGTTTGGGATTACTTTGGGGTTTTGGAGACATTCGGATGGAAGAAAAGACAAAGAGCCTGGGAATGCGTGGGAGTAATATGCAACTTGACGGCAGTTGGAAGAGGGTGTAGAGACCAGCAGGCTTCTTCTGTCGCTAACCAAAAGAATGAGCGCTGCCAATCCAACACAACACACCATTGTAGAAGTTCATTTTAGTTCACTACGATACGAAGAAGAGCCATGTCCATTCAAACTGATGTATGTGAACTGCAAGTGGATTTATAATGAAATGATTATCATGTTTGACTAAAACTCTATAGCGGAAATCATGCATTTGTTTACATTTGGTCTGTCCAGTACAGTGTTGTTGTTATTATCCAAAACTATTCAAATTATTTTTTGTAATTGTAATAAATATTACAATTATTATGATAAGTTAGGCAGCTTACTGCAACAATGAGCATTTAAAGACATTTTAAGATCATTTTAAACAAATTGGCTGAAAAATCATAAACTGTCACTATAAATGATTTAATGGTTTATCACTTTTGACCAAAATGTGGCACTGTGACCAAATTGATAAGGTGTGGTCAGAGTGAGGTGACAATGACACATGCCAAGTTTGGAGTCAATATGCCAAAGCATTGCAGAGTTAAAGCCTCAGAGTCGTTTTGGCATCATGCTGTTAATTCTGTTGATGCGGTATACGAAAACGGTTTTATCTATCAACATAGAATCCATAAATTTTTGAATATAAAAAAGTAAGTAAATTGGTCCCACTTTATGTTAAGTGGCCTTAAAGGACAACTCCAGTGAGAAATGACCCTTGGGGTAATTAACAGATGGTTACAGAGTAGAGCGTTTTCATGAAAATCGAATGTAAAGAGTTTAATCTCTAAAAACAGATTAGCTTATAGCGCTTGCCTATGGGGCACAGGGTAGACACAGGGTGGTAAAATTAAATCGCTAGTTAATACCACTAACAAGGCTCAAAATAGCCTCACACTAACGCGGTAGCATAATGAGGGTCCCTACATGCAAACCGAAGCATTGAGAACTTTGTAAGTGTACAAACAGTTTAATAAGAAGATACTTTATAAAGACAGGGCATTACGCGTTCAAGGACAGGCGCCATCTTGGAAAACACTCTCGACGAATCGATCCACGAGCGCTGTTCTAAGTGAGCTGGTCGATAGGAATTAAGTTTGTGAAATGTAATAACGTGGACATTTTTAGTTTTATTTATTTATTTTCTCTGTTGCGTTCAGTGTTTTCTTCCGGAAACAATGGACCATATGAGATTCCAAGTCACAGTTCATCACTTAGAACAGTGCTCGTAGCTCGATGAGTCGAGACTGTTTTCCAAGATGGCTGCTGACCGTAAACGCATAATGTACTGTCTTTATAAAGTATCTTCTTATTAAACTGTTTGTACACTTACAAAGTTCTCAATGCTTCGGTTTGCATGTAGGGACCCTCATTATGCTGCCATAGTGTGATGCTATTTTTAGCCTTGTTAGTGGTATTAGCGATTTAATTTTACCACGCTGTGCCCCATAGCGCTATAAGCTTTTAGTGATAAAACTCTTTACATTCGATTTTCATGAAAACGCATCCCAGAGAACGATCTACTCTGTAACCATCTGTTAATTACACCTAGGTTCATTTCTCACCGGAATTATCCTTTAAAGGAACATTCCACATTTTTTTGAAAGTAGGCATATTTTCCACGTCAAATCAACTTGAATTTCATAACTTTTGTTCTGCACAGTCTGAAGATGATCTGGTAAAAAAAAAAAAAAAATTGGAGTTTGAAAAAAGTTTTTTTTTTTTTTTTTTTTTTTTAGAAAATTAAATATGGCGGAAAATTGTTATGAAGGAAATTGTCAATGACATCATAGAGTGCAATTAAATCATCTTGAGTCAGCAGCCAGGAAATCAAAAGGAATATATACAGTAGGATACAATAGATACAATAGGTGCCAACACAGCTCTGGTGTATATAAACACTATATTTATATTGGGATTTTAGCTCTGAACTGTTATGCTCTGTATGCATTGGTCTCAATTATGTCTATTTTTACTTCTCTGCATGAATTTCTTAATTAACCTACGTTATTATTTTGATTAAAAGTATTCACTGAACATGTCCCATAATGGTTCCCATAATAAATGCATGTAGAGAGGAAAGCACTTGCTGTTTTTTAAATTATTGACAATGTCACATGAGCCTTCATGAAACAAAGCAACCCTCATGAAATGCCTGAAAATGCCTTGTAGATTAGGAAAACTCTCAGCTGATTGTTTTTATAGAGGAACAAACTCTATTGGCATCACAAGAGAACAAGTTAGTGAACACAACAACTATGCAAATAAAACTGGCAAACGGTCAAACAATGCTACTGTATTATTTATTCATACCCCAGTGCATGCTGGGATCCCTAGCACTCTGATAAAACAGCATCTGTGCCGCTAGTTAGTATGTAGAAATAAAATGAGCATTTGCTGGAGTGGTGACAGCTGTAGACTCCAAGCTATGCCATTATGATACAAGCCAGAACAATTCCTAAATTCACGTTACCCAAGTTAGATTCAGCGACATCAACTGCACATTAAAAGGCATTTGCTACCCACCTGGCCACGTCTTCAACATGCTAGCAAAATTTAATGGGAATAATGGCTGATTTAATTTGATCAATTATAATTTTAAAAAAATTTTTTGTCAGATCTGCAGTGAACGCCAGCTCATGTCATTTTCCTTGTCATGCCAACTGTGTGGCTATTGTTCACACACATTTACTTAACGGACTACAATAAAACATCTTGTGAGATTTTCTTTTGACTTTTAAAAGATCCACCATTAACAAACACACACTTATACACTCAAACTCACACAGAGTGCATGAACTGTTAACAGAATGATATTTATTCAGTTGGACACCCACTAAGTACATTATTCATCATGCCATGCACACTCATTTTAGACGTATCTTCACATATTTATGATGAACTCTCTGCTCCCCAAGCACATACATGAACACTCACACACACTTTGACACATAATTATATATTTATGATACACACATACACAAATTCCCACACCTACATGTTTTCATCTAGGCTTCATGAATGCATTTATGAAAGGTATACACACAAGTTCTCATACATTGATTTCAGACTCATATATCATAATGGACATACATTTGTCCTGGCTGTCCATTGGCCTAGATACTAATTCTTGTTGCATGCACTGTCCATTAGTTATAGGCTACTTAGTTCAACTTTACAGTATGTTTTCACTGTACAAAACAATTGTTGAAAAAAATAACTCATCAAAATATTTTTAATAATTAAAGTTGTAATGACTATATTAAATTGCCATGTAAAATCATTGAGCACGATCAGCGCATGTTAGCTGTTGCCATTAACTCTTAACGCTTCAGCATACCAAGACATTTTGGACAATTTTATACTCCTAACTTTGCGGGAACAGTTTGGGGATGGCCCCTTCCTGTTCCAATATGACTGCACACCATGGATGAGTGAGTTTAGTATGGAGGAACTTGACTGGCCTGAAAAAGTCTTGACTTTAACCCTGAAAGCCATCATCAGTCCCTGGCCTATTAACGCTATTTTTTGAAGGGACAAGTGAACAAGAATTTTACTTGCCTGACCGGACAAGTAGCCTGATTAAAATGTCAAAAAACCATCTAGGAATCATAATTCAAGAATGATTCTGCATTCATTTAGTGTAAGTAGGGTCAATAGTGGATAATATATTATGTAATGAACTGACGGTAACAATGTTGCGCTGTTGACGCTAGTGCAACTTCATGAGGAGAAATCAAAAACAAATGAATGCAGCTCACACAAAGAAACTCAGTAACATACAGTGGTAAAAAATATATTTAAAACAAGATTTGATACAGTTAAACAACATCACGCAACTATAGGCCTGTTGCATGCAGCTGACTGAACAAACTCGGAGTTTCAGAGTAGGTTTAGAGTTGACAAATCCAAATAAATCCAACGTGGTTTAGATCAAGTTCAACCATTTCTCAAAGCTCGGTATAAACTTTCTCTGTCAACTCAAGTTTAATCCAGAGTTTGCGATCAACTCTGAAGTGCGTTCACCTGAAATTGTGACAGGTGCGGCAAACAGCCAATCACAGTGTCCGTTTGAATCACTTCTCTTCTGAAGATTGAGAGATTGTTTTGAAAATTATTATGAAATAAACACTGCTGCTGCTGCGAGAGTTTGAGAAGGCAGCTGAAAAAATATTTAACTATATCAATGCATGATGTGAATCAAAGAAATATGCCTAATAATTATAGGTTCACAATGAGCTCAAATTAATACACGTTGTTTAAAATAATTATGAATGCATGTATTATATTTGTATTACTATTTGGCTACTTGTTAATTAATATAATATTTAAATGAACATATTATATGAATTTAAAGTGATTATAATTCATATAATAAAATTTAATAAATAATTAGCACCAACAGATTTTTTTCATTTTAAACTGCTTTCATTTGGAACGAGAGATACAGGGGGGGTGTGGCTTTATTGCATCTTTACTTGCAGCTGATTGGTCCAGATTGGGTTAACCCAGAATAAAACCTTCTCCAGAGCAGGTTAGCTGTGTAGTGTCAGTTACCATGGTGATGAACACTGATAAAAACCAATCCACCTTCTTGAGCCCGAACTTATCTGGGTAACAACTGAAACCAGCTTTGTTCAACAGGCCACAAGTGTTGTTTTCCTGAATACCATCAAAATTTGAAAAGGTGACAATGATTTCATAAGACAGTTCCATAAACAATTAATGGACCCACTAATTAATAGTCATTTACATTTTAGATTCAATATTGACTGTTTTTTTTTCTATTTCAGCAGCAAAAATAGTTCCAAAGAAAGATCGCAGCAGACCCAAAACACAGTGTGTTCCTTAATGATTCAGCGTTTTGAATTAATCGAATTAATTCATAAACGACTGCCTAATTTTTTAATGAATGCCATTTCACTAGCTATTTCACTGAATCGACTCAATGACTCATTCAGAAGGTCACCTATCCGTCAGCCTATCCTTCGGGTACCATCCTCAAACTAATGGGCAGACTGAACGGAATATTCAAGAAGTCGGGAGATTCCTGAGGGTTTACTGCCGTTGGAATCAGGAGCCAATATATTGGAGCCAATATATTGGAGCCAATATCTACCCTGGGCCGAGTACCCCCAGAACTCCCTCCAGCAGTCCACCACAGGGCTCACCCCGTTCCAGTGTGTCCTAGGATATCAACCTCCTCTCTTTCCTTGGTCGGGGGGGCCCTCGGAGATCCCAGCGGTGGATCGTTGGTTCCGACAGAGCGAGAGGGTCTGGCGCTCAGCTCACGTGCAACTCACAGTATCAACAGGGCCAGAAGGTCTGGCTGTCCACCCGAGACATCCATCTCAGGCTGCGTTGCTGTAAGTTGAGTCCCCGCTACCTGGGACCATTCACCATCGAGAGGCAGCTGAATGAAGTGACCTACCGGCTTAATCTTCCCGCACAATAACGTATAGCACCATCATTCCACGTTTCACTACTCAAACCCTTCACTGAACCTTTGTGTCCTCCTTCCACAGAGCCTGGTGATGCCGTACCTCCTCCTCCTGTCATCGACAAAGACCTCAACTTACCACTTACCTTTTGTGCTACTTACCTGTCTTCATCGTCCTCATCATCTCCATCTCCAGCATCGTCTTCTTTGTCATCATCATCATCCCCAACCATCTGCAAAGGAAAGTTACCATTCAGTTACCATTCAAGTCATCATTCAGTTCATGTTTCTACGTGTCAAGATTTCCTTCTGTGTTCTGCCTGTGTCCATTACCTCACTGTTTCACATTCCACTTACCTCTGCATCCTCATCTGTGTCTGACAGTAAGTATATTGCTTTAGAATTATATATATATATTGAAAAGTTATAACTAGGCAATAACCCTGAACCTCTAAACTTAACTTCCTAACCTAACCTATCTTGGGTAAGTAAACTTTAAGTACACATACTGGAAAAGAGTTCAAATGTGGGTAGGAAGTTTGTTCCTAATATATATTCAAATATTTTTGACTTTTGATGTTGTTAATTTTCTGCTTATTAGTAGGTACACCACCTGCAACTTAGTGCAAACTGTATTTACTCAGGTTTTTCAGAAAACATGAAAACAACATGAACACAGAAATATAAAGATTGAGAATGCATTTCTAAATTGCTTTTCTAAGCATGTGTGTTTTAAATTAGATTCCTATAGATTTGTGTCTTTTTATTTATTTATTTTTTATATTAAAACCCCATCGTCATAATCCATAAAGGCTATTGATTCCCCCCTCCCCCCCAATATGCAGGAACCAAAGAGAGCAAACAGCAACGTGAAAAGCGAGCCTGTGGGGATGTGTTCAGGACACGACGCAGGGCAAACTCAAACCTGCGTCCCAGCGAGCACGTGCAAAACCCGCTGTGTCACGGCTCCGACAGAGAATATAATTTGAAAAGTTGTCTTCCTTCCTCGAAGGTTCATGCTGAGTATCACCAGCATCTCCCCAGGACCAGCTGTTTGGCTGAATTTCACAATCCCATTTCAAAAACATTTCAGTCTCTCCCATTCATACCAAATGAGAAGTAGAAATGCTAAAAGATATGCAAATCAGCCATGAAGCGCCCCGTCTACATCTAAGGGGGGAAATCTTAGGAATGCAGCAGAGTTTTTCCTGTTTCCTCCAGATTGCAGGCTTTGGCAGGAGCCTGCAAAAATTATAACTAGATGAGACATGTCCCCTCTCTTTTAGAAACGGAGAATGTTCATTGTCTGTGCTTTTGGGAGATAATGATTACTTTTCAAAGATCCATGCTTTGATGTCTCCCCCCTCTGCTTCTCAAATCCTTCCTAAGCCCCTGATGGTGTTTTTATTCTGTCCATCAGGTAGTCTTAATAGACAAATCAGAAAGGACAATTACGGGTCTGTCCTCTTCTTTCAAAGTACACTTTAATTATTCCAGAGTTCGAATTCCTAATTCCAGCCATTTGGATGCCATAGGATTTTAATTTGATTATAAGAGATCAAACATCATAAGGGTCGGCACAGCATTAAATGTTCGCCTTCGTGATTACGTCTAATCTGGAAATTTCTGCTCTATAAGGAAACCTGAATTTGCACAAGCATCTCTATTTGATAATACATCACATAGGCAATTATAGACCCTATTTATGGGGGCTTGAGCCCTCTTGTCTTTCATCTAATCAGCAATGAATTTAACTGTCAGCACCCATAAAATCGGTGATTATGTGATCATTAGTGTTTCCTGAAAACAGCGGCATCTTATTTCACAGGTCATTTCACACTGAAGCTTGTCCTTACTACTCATTAAACTTAAACTTTAAAGCTCATTAGATTAAAGTGATACTTCGTTCAGAAATGTAAAATGTCATCATCGTTTATTCACCCTCATGTTGTTCCAAAGCTGTGCTGTTGACGATTATCAAGACACTCTCTTACAGATAAAGTTTCTTAAAAGGGTTTTTTTTCCACAGTGATGCCACAGAACAGGGGTTCCCAAATGTTTTGGTTGAATCTGAAACCTCTTAGATGTAAAATATTTACCTAAAGTTTAAATTAATATTCCAATTATTATTGACACACTTGCATGCTCGTGGTTCTCTGATGTTATCGAGGTTGTCTGATGCCTAAAGCTTATATTTGGGTGGAATGCTGTTGAAATGCTCTTCTGTCTAAAGAAATGTTGGAAATTATGCAGATGTGTAAATATAGTAAATCTAGAGCACATTGCGTTCCCAAAATCTATTTTTTGAGAAGTGTACTGTACGCGTATAACACAGTGCCGCTCTTCACTCTGAAACATGCAGTGCAAAAGACTATATATATATATATATTTAAATAAATTACTGCCTTTGATTTGATAATCATATGCTATAATGACATTTCAGTTTTATTTCAATTAATTGTGCAGTTTCGTAACAAATTAGCAGGGTTTGTTAACCCCCATGGGAAACCCTGCCAACCATTTTTGTTTCCCCAAAGATATAAAAAATTAGCCTGACAAGCCAGACCCACATCAAGATGTTTGGTCTGGAAACTCACCATAGACAGGGCTCAATCCAAGGGGCGGGATAAATGGTTGTCTTTCAAACTCCCTCTGCGCGCGATAGGATAGCGCTACACCAACCAGAGCAACGAAGGTGAAGCGGAGCTTGTTGATAGATTAAACATTCGCCGTATCCGGTCGGCAAAACTCCGAACACATCTTCCCTTTTTAAGAATGACTTCAGTGCCGTTCTTTATTCTTTTCTCAGAGAAAAGCTTAACTCCAAGTCTTCCAGAATCGCAGTCAAAGCTGATTCGAAAGACCGCCGCCGTTCGCCAGTTTCTGTGTTTACTAGAAGCACGCAAACGCAACGCGGCCGTCGTCATTATGGCCCCGCCCACCGACTCTATACACGATGTGATTGGCCCGTCCAGATTTTGAGGAATACAGCTCAGAAGAGTATTGAGAGTTCCTAGACGACACTTGCGGGCAGATTAAATTTGCTGCCGCTAGGGTGCGTCTAGATTTCTAGGCTAATAAAAAATGATGTTATGGTGAAATATATGCCTTTCACTGACGTTCTATGATGTTCAAAGCGTTTCTAAGGATGCTGATTTTTAGAAAGCAGATTGAGATGGTGAACAGGAACATGCATGGTTTGTTGTGTAACATTTGCAACACATTATTAGCTGTTTGATAAAGTAGTCGAGCAAAAGGCTAATCATGTTATGTGTCTGACGATATAAAGACCGATACCTTTGTGCAGCGTTTACTACAGTAACTTGAGTAAAAGTTGAGCGAGTGGGTCTCTGAGCTCTCTCTGAGTGAGTGAGTGAGTGAGTGGAGGCGGGGCTTATTTGCATAATCATGTCTCTGCATATATACTAAATGAAGGGTGTAGAGTTACATTTGTGCTATTTTAAGGCATTAAGATTTTTTTTAAAGAAGAGTTTTAAGGGTTACAATTATTGATCACAGAAGGACTTTAAAGAACCTTTATTTTTAAGTCATAATGAAAGTAATTAAGGGACTATAAAGCTACAAAGGGACAAAAAAGACACCCTAAAAGTAGTCCATATGATATTTTTATGTAATTTTATATTGTTTTTGGCATCAATTAATCAAATATTGGCATCAAATATTGTTTTTGGCATCAATCAAGTACTAAACAGAAACAGTGACTATATAAGGTTGTTTTAATGGAAAATATGAATATTCTAATTAAATTCTCCTTTTGTGTTCGATAGCATGCGAGTTTGAAATAACATGAGGGACAGTATATACATTTTTTTGGTTTTAAAAAAAGTATATAAATATTTTTGGGAGAAATTCTGAATTACAACATCTTAGAATTGGCACTTATAAAACACCAGCAGCCTTCAGCCTTTGCCATATACACTGTTTTTATGACTTAAACAACAATTTCCTTGAGATATTTTGCTATTCCACTGCACACACCTACGTTATTTCCTTAATCAGAACGCTGCTATCAAGACTATATATGCTCTCAAGATTAATCTTTATTGAAATGTCATTTCAAAGTAGCGCTGAATGGGTTGCACCATCTGAACGTTAGTGTACAGTGGCCCTGAAAAGCATATGAGATCAGACTTGCTAAATTTACTACCCTACTAAAGACAGGATGATTCTCTTGAGCTGCTCCTGCGGTCAACATATATTATTAAAAATAGTGCATAGGTCCATGCTGAGTCCTGCGACTGTGTGTGTGAGAGAGAGAGAGAGAGAGAGAGAGAGAGAGAGAGAGAGAGAGAGAGAGAGAGAGAGAGAGAGAGAGAGAGAGAGAGAGAGAGAGAGAGAGAGAGAGAGAGAATGTTCTTGCTGTGAGAGCTCTCATCCCAGACAGCACACCCTGCGGGAGATAAAGGGAGAGCGAAAGAGGGAGGGATAGAGAGTGAAAGAGTGAGAGTGTCTAGGGAATGCAAAACTTGAACTAAAGTTAGCACATTTTCTGTCCGTTCTGATAAGTGCTTCACCGTCTCATTGTGTGTGTGTGTGTGTGTGTGTGTGTGCGTGTGTGTGCGTGTGTGTGCGTGTGTGTGCGTGTGTGTGCGTGTGTGTGTGTGTGTGTGTGTGTGTGTGTGTGTGTCTGTGTGTGTCTGTGTGTGTCTGTGTGTGTTGACCAGCTGGTCTAACCCAGATTGAAGAGGAAAAGTCTGTGTCAGAACATTGCTGAGTGGCCTGAAAGTATCAAGACTGTATCAATTCGTTTTAGCAATAGATTTTAACATTTTTTTAAATAAAGAGGTTTCGATAGATAAAGGGCTGCTCATCCACTTTATGGGGTGCAGCGTAATTGAAGTCTGTGCATGAAAGAGCAAAAGCTTGTCTTTAATCTCCATAACAGACAAATCTGCTTGTATAAAGGAGAGCCATCTCTGCTCTTTGTGACTATAACACTATTGTCAAATCAGAGAAGAATGCATAAGATAAATTGGAATATAACTTAAATATACTAGAAGCTGTTTTCAAAAATATGGTAATAGTACAATAGTGAATGTATTTGCAAAGTATAACAAATGCTAAATCAGTTTAAAATAAAAATGCAAAGACATTAATAACCCATTTAGTTCCATAACGTGCTTCAGAGTAAAATGGGATATTTAGTGGCGGGGAAATGCCAGGACTCACCTGGGTACTAAACTTTAGAAAAACTACATTATTTACTTGATAATGTAGTGTCTAGTGTTTTGTTTTTGTTTTATGTTCATGTTTTATGTATTTTATTTTATGTTCACTGTCATGTGATTCTGTTGTTCTAGTCGTGTGATCCTGCGATGTGCTCCTTTGGCATGTGTTCATGTTCTGATTGGTTTATTGGTTTGATTGTTCAGGTGTGTCCATTATGTTTTGACTTTACTTGTTGAGGCACATGACTATTAACTAATTGTTAAGTAATATGTCATTGTGGTTATGGATTTTTAATTCATTATGAATTAGTTATTAGTCATGTGCCTCAACAAGTAAAGTTGATACCTTTGCAAATCATAGCTAATGAGTAATTCAAGTTGAAATACATGGCTTTGACCCATTGTGGTAATAATTGACACTATTAGTTAATATAATATGTTATTATTAACACATTGACACATTTAACTAATAACAATTCATATATTACTTAATCGGTTTATCTTATAGAATCTTCATTAGTTACTGATGCAGTGATCATTAATAAATCATTAATAAATGGTGATCATTAATAAATGGTTTAATTCTTCATGAGTCATACATGAACTCGTGATTATCTGTGCATTAGTTAAGCATGAATTCATGTATAAGCACACCTTGTTGTAAAGTGTTACCGTTTACTAAAACTATAAATAAACATGAACTGAAATAAAAATACCATGTAAACAAAAATAAGCTTATTTCAATATTATTTAGAACAACAACAAATGAATATAAATTACCAAAACAAAATTACCAAATTTACCAAAATTACAAAATTTAAATAACTGTCAGTACAAGGTAAATATAAATAATATAATTATTTAAGTTATTATTTTATAATTATTATTATTATATAAGTTATTAAATTTAACTTAAAATATAACAAAATATAAAAACCAGCCTAAAACTTTAGCTGCATCTAAAATCAAATGATTCCCTATATTTGAAAAAGAGTAGGCGGAAAGAACCCGGATGACCTACTTCCGGTGAGATTCTGAGTTTATGCATGGAGGTGAAGTGACGCAACTGATGCTGGGAGGTCATGTGATAATGACAACATGTGGGGAATCGAGTGGAAATAGTACGTTCGTCCGGATTACATTCATACTTCACACTTTCATACAGTTGCAAAGTAAGTTCAAATTCAAATACCTCGCATAGTACACCATTTCGGATGCAGAGAATGTCTAGGCATTTGGTTATTGGTTACCAGTGTTGCCACAGTTACTTTGAAAAAGTAATCTGATTACAGATTACTACTTTTAAAAGTAACTTAGTTACTTTACAGATTACTTGATTTTAAAAGTAACTAAGTAAGATTACAAGTTACTTTATTAGTTACATTCAGCAGTTGCTGACAACACCCCTGCCACCTCAACATAGAAATGAATGACAACCGTTTTTGCCAACACTCACTATTTCGGAAGTGCAGTGCCTGACATTTTAATTAAATTGAAATTAAAAAATATTTCCTGAAAAAATACTCTCCCCAAGACGCAAGAAGAAAGCAAGAATATATTTTTAAATGTTTTACTAAGGAAAATTACTAAAATAGTAACTCACAGTGACTTGGATACATTATTTTAATCTGATTACTAGTTTTGAAGTAGTAATGCGTTAGATTACTCGTTACTGGATAAAAGTAATCTGATTAGAGTAATGCATTACTGGCATCACTGTTGGTTACCATCACTGGCCCCGCCCCTGGGGCCTAGATGACATCAGCTGTAAAGGAAAATAATTTCAGAGGCAAAGCCAGTTCTTTGGATTAACCTGCACTGATTAGGAACACATACTGGGGAAGTAAATATTCCATTTTGATTTCCTGTTGACTGTCAAGATTATTTGCAATTTATACATAAAAATATGAAAGCATGATGCAGAGATTCTATACAAGATGCCTTCTATTTCACATGAAGGCATCGTTCGTACAGGTAGGGACATTCACACAGATTCTGGTGATAAAAATAGGCTTTTGTTCACTCTGAGGTGTTTCTGAGATGCAAGTAATTTCACAGAAGCAGCCTCAGGGTCTCACTTTTTGTGTGTGGCAGAGATAGAGGCACAGACGGAGTTGCCCTTATACAGAAGTAATAATATTTCGAAGGCGCTCCGGGGCTGGGTTTCACAGACCATTCAATACACGAGAGGGACAAATACATTCGTGTGTTTGCAGGTGCAACACAGCCAAGGTGGACGAGAGAACTACGGGTGGGAGAGAGAAAGAGGAGGGGAGAAACATAAGGTCAGACTGTATTTGGGTTAAAAATACAGTTTGAGTAATAGTCATTGTAGCAACTCAAAATGTAAAAACTGCATATAATGTAATAAGTATTACATTATTATTGTAATAAAATGTTCATAATGTCAAAATGTATAAAATCTTATGCTCATAATGTATTAACTTTTACATTATGACTTGAGAAATGTATTACATACACTTACCAATTACATTGTCATAATTGGATAACACTTTATTTTACAGTGTCATTGTTACATATGTTACATGTAGTTAGTAATAACTATAAATTATGCATATGCAACTAAACCAAACCCTAATCTTAATTCAGTATTACTTTTACTATTACTCAGTACTTAAATGTATAATTACAGTGTAACAACACCTAAAAATAAAGTGTAACTGTAATACACTCTCAGAAAAAAAGGCACAGTGCTGTCACTGGGGCGGTACCCCAGAGTACAAAGGTGAAAAGGTAGCCTACATCTTTGTACCTACTCACCCCTAAATGGTACATATTAGTACCTTAAAAGGTACATATCAGTACTTTAAGAGTGCATATTGATATTAGTACCTTTTCAGTTTTGTACCTTATAGGCACTGCCCCAGTAGCCTGGCTCTGCCCTCCTACGTACTTCCACTCAATTTTAATTTTCCTTCTGTACAAATGTACTTTTTCTATGTACAAATAAAATGTACGAGAGTCTGGTAACAGGCTACTGCCCCAGTGACAGCAATGTACTTTTTTTCTGACATTGTAGCTTTTAAAATAAAAAATATTACAGTTTAATAATTTATATTTAATAATATTACAATATTAAATATAAAATAATATTTTTTATTTTAAAAGCTATTACATTTTAGATATTTTTTAAATGTACTGTAAAGGAATACTTATGTATTATTCCTTTACAGTATAAGTCTGTATTCACAGTATTTTCTATTCTTCTACAGTACATTTAAAAAAAAATCTAAATCCAGTCTTAAACTATACCTGCAAAATGCAACTGATTAAATATTCATGCTATTATTATTATTATTATTATATTTGTATTAAATATAAAGCATTGGTATATGATATAATGCGATCTCTCTCTCTCTCACACACACACACACACACACACACACATAATTGCTACTGATAATGTACTGTAAAGGAATATCAATAATATTTATGTTTAATAAAAATATCTTAGTAATTGCATGACTATTTAAATGTTGTATTTTGTAGGAAGTAGATTTTTTTTAAATGTACTGGAAGGAATACTACTATTTAATAATATTATGCCATATTTGTCATGTAATACATTCCTCATAATGTAAAAATTGCTATTAAATTATGAGCTCAAGATTTTATTACATTTTAAGAAAATTATTTAATTATGAACATTTGGTAAAACTTTATATTGATAGTCCACTTTAGACATTCTACTAACTATAAGTAACTTTGCAACTACATGTCAACTAACTGTCATTAGAGTATTAGTAGACTGTCTGATTAATATTAACTAAAACGTTATTTTGTCTGTCCCCCAACAGACATTCTATTTATTCATCTAACCCTAAAACCTAACCATAACCTACCAGTCTACTGACAGTATACTAATACTCTAATGAGAGCTAGCTGACATGTAGTTGCAAAGTTACTTATAGTTAGTAAAATGTCTAAAGTGGACTATCAAAATAAAGTGTAACCGAACATTTTATTACAATAATAATGTAATAATTATGACATTATGTGCAGCTATTACATTATTAGTTGCTAGTCCAAAATAATCAAAATATATAACATAAAATCTTCCTTGTTTAATGTACTGTAATAACAGTATATTATGCACAATTACAAGCAAATAACTCTATAAAACACCCTATTCACAAGTATATGTAGTTCATTACTCGGAAATGAAATGTATAAAAGGTTACATTAAAATAAAGTGTAGGTCTAACCAAAATCCCTATAGTTTTATATTTTACAATGAATAGGGGACTGGAGCTGCATGTCATGCTCCAAAATCTGCAAAAATGCACAAAGAAAGTAGTTTTATATAACTTGTGTGATAAATTCAAATGATAAATTAGTGTAATTAACAGAATCTAATTAGATTTTGCTTAAAATCTCCATGGCTGCTCTTGAATCTGATTTAAATACTGAGCTTGACAGCCTCAGTCCCCATTCACTTCCATTGTAAAAATAATAATAGCTGTTCTTTTCATTATATTCTGCCTAACATCTCCTTTTGTGTTCAACAGAAGAAAATGATACAGGTTTAGAATGACATGAGGGTGAGTACATGATGACACAATTTTCATTTTTTGCTGTGCATTAGTAAGCGTTTGATGTTTATTATAGACAGGCTTCTACAATACACAATTATTTTCCACTTTTCTCTCTTTCCTCCTCTCTCTATCTCTCCCTCTACCCACTCATGAAGCTTTGCCTTTGTTGGTGATTTTTCTCATTCAGCACAGCACCAGTGAGCTCATCTTCTTTACCGAAATGTATCTGTCCCCCTCCCTCTCTTACATGAGACAGAAACCCACCTTGTACTGACATTTTTTTCCCAAAACTATGTTCAAAAGATGCTGTTACCTCATGTACACACAATATATGTCGACAAGACGCGATCTGCAAGAGCAATTTGTGTTTTTGACGGATTTGAATTTCCACTCTCTCGTCGTCATGCTTCTTTGTGTTGTTAACTGCTGCCCCCTAGCGGTGACTGATCAATATTACGCGACAAAAGATAAAAACAGCCCCGCTTTCTCATGGCTAGGAAGGATACACATTACTTCTAGATATGTAACGTGTTGCTATGGTGATGGGCTTACGGTCCTCTTTAAAGAGAAGCCAATATTATTCGGATGACAGCAGCGTGAAGGAATGCGGAGTCGGTGACACTGTAAGAAGATCGGCGGACTGTTACCATAGAAATAGAGGATCGCACTAAAGCGTGGACGCTTATTTTTTATCAATGAAACAACAGGTTTCGCGTGAGAAAGAGGGGGGAAATTGGGGTATGGATGTACTAAAAAGGATGATGAGCGAGAAAGGGGTATAACGGGTTTAACAAAACTGCAGAAAAGAAAGCTGTTTTGAATTTAAAGAAAATTTTAAAAGGATACGCACTCAAAATAAAAAACTGTCCTCGCTTCATATTTCATCCTAAGGTTTTTTCCCCTCTCTTCCAAATCAGTATTGGTTTTGTTCATGCTGTGGAACACAAAAGTCATTTTGAAGAATATCCTGGGCGGTTGTTGTGTGTTGACGGTGTTGACAGGATGGTCACTTTTCAAAATTTCAAGTCGCAATATCACAATAAACTATTTTAAGTCTTTTGAAGTTATGCAACATGAGTTGTAGGTCGTTATTCTTTCATAAAAGTCTTTCAGATCTAATTTGTTAATTGATCAATCAACTGATTCACTGAATCGGTTTTCTGACACGAACACTTGGAAATATTAAACTAATTAATTGAATTTTTGTCATTTTGTTCAGTATAATACCTTGTTACTTCTGGTGTAATACTGACAATATTTTGAGAAACGACTTCAGAGGTTGAAGGACATTTCTAGATAGCATATGAAGAGGGCATATAAGACCATGGCCACCAAAACAGTTTTTTTCTTCTTTAATGTTTATAAATTACATGACTACTTCTTGTTTTTTTAGGTAATATTAAATGCAGTCGCAAAAACCATGTAGCTAGAAAAGGATTTGAAAAACATGTTTTAAAATAGTCTTGGAAAGATAGCACATCACACTTCTGACACCGTTTGACATATTGCTGTCTCCTGCCAAACGCTTTTCAACCATTCTTCAAAAAAAAAAAAAAAAAAAAAAAAAAAGAGAGAGAAGCTGATTCTCAAGAGATTTGTCAACGTTTTGACATCCCCCCTTTCCACACAATTCAGATCTTAATACTGTTAGTTCTTCACAACCATATTAGCAGCCCTTTATATTTCCATGATGTTGGTCGAATCAGTTTTTTTTTTTTTTTTTTACTTGTGGGGTAGTTGCTAGCATTGTAGAACTGTAGCATTTCCAGACTATAAAGGCACATTCATTATGTTCAAATGCTGATGAACACATGGGCAAAGCAAGTATTTTTGAAAGCATTGTTATTGACAGCTGTTGTTCACAGATTGTCAAAGGAACAGTAACAGACTGTATTTTTGATTGCACACAACAGAATGTCCATTTCATATATTAACATACTAATCTAGTTTTAGGATTAAAATCTTGTGTGCTGGCAAGTGAATATGCAATGACTCGGATGACAAAGGTAGCAGAAAAAGAGGTAGTTAAAAGCTTGATTTCTTTAATGCAAGAATCATTATTGTACATTAACAATTCAATGGTCTCTGCACAGCTTTTTTTTACAATATGTACCACAAGTCTATGTCAGCACCTACAGGTATTTACATTACATAATGTTACACTGGAGACAAAGGTGCTGGGGAAAAGAGTGACGAAAGAGGATGAATGAAAAAAGGATGGATGCTCAGGAAGAATGAGGGGAAATTATTGAATAAGAGTGATTGAGATGTGCATGACAGCGGATGTATGGCTATCACAGCACTTGTGCCTGCTGCTAGAGCAGAATTAAGAGAAGGCAAAAAATAATGAATAACATTGTCAATAATATTAAAATAAAACATTTGTTGCTTTTCAAAGCCGCAGCGTGGTAACTTGAAGCTGGGGCAGTGACAGGTGCTGGAGGAAGAGGCAGGTACCACACACACACAAACACTCTAACACAAAACCCATCAGTCGTTCACTCGCACACATCAAGTACTTGTATACACAGTCATACAGACATTGCTCATTATGTTGCGAACATGCACACAAAAATGTTGTTCTTGTTCCTGCGTTCGATCACGTCTTAGTTCAGCCGTAACACAACCATACACACACACAATCAACTCACACAGCAATATAGTGAATGAGGGTCGTGTGTTTGTCGACAGGATCCTATGGAAGGGCACTTAGGCCTCTGCACTGAACACCGTCCCCCACCAATGACCTCAACTGGGCTCTGTAGACCAATCAGAGAATGTGCTGGGCTGTGGTGAGCACTGTTATTGGCTGCTTTTATTTCCTGGTCTGAATAAAGATGGAAGGATGACTGAGGAGTGGCATTTTTTTCGCTGTTGTTGTTTTCTTTTTCTTAAGAGCTCAGATCATCCTATTGCGTTTGTGAGTGGGCGAGTCTGTTATGACATCATTGCACTGGGCAGAGCTTCGTTTCCGAGTTCCGTTGTCGAGGTGGAGCGCCATCTCCTCAGCAATGAAAGTGTTGAGGTCCACGTCGTGGAGGCCATTTCTGCGGCGGCTAGGAGCAGAGCTGGCGCTCAGGTGTGTAGGTGAACCTGGGGCGCCAGAACGCATACTGATACTCGCCATGGCTCCGCTCAGACCTGTAACACACAGGTAGGAACATATAAATAATAAATGTCTGAATTATATTCTTTCATCAAGACAAAAAAAAAAAAAAAAAAAAACATTCGTCACCTTCATCAGTGACATTTTGCTGTATTTTGCAGTACTATTTCGGGGAGGGGATGTGGAGGGGGAAAAAAAGAAAGAAAAAAAAAACATTTTAACAGTGGCCATAGTGTGCAAGTGTACAACTCAAAATGCCCAAAGCAAGGGAGCACTTTATATTATACGCTTCAAAGAATGCCATCAGACTTTTCTGTGCTGTCCAATGCAACAAAAAAAAACTTGAATTGCGTGATTAGATAGATAGATAGACAGATAGAGAAATAGACATAGATAGATAGAAATAGATAGATAGATAGATAGATAGATAGATAGATTTTTATATAGAAATTACATGGCACTTTCGTCAGTCAGGCACACTCACCATGCAGAGCAATGGCCTCCCTGAAAGGCTGCAGGTCTGTTTCTACAGATGAACTTGTCTCTGAGGACGTGGGTCGGCTTGGTGACACCATTGCAAGTCTTGGCGGAGCCCTGGAGCTACGTGGCGGTGGGGCTTTACCACAGAGAAAGCTGATAAGATCCTCACGCCGAATAGTCCGCCTCCTTTTCTTCACCCACGCCAGGACATCTTTGTTTCGTCTCTGATGACCGATCTGGATGCCCAGCTCATAACTCCGCTGATGGGCATCAACACTCTCTGGAGCATGGCAAAAAAATAATAATCAGCATGAGCAGAAATGTAGTATGTATGTGAGGAATCAGCCCAGCTGCATCAATATCTCCTAGTGATTTATGCCCAATGATGTAAGGCTCATTTTTTATATTTTCTTGTTAGAATTTTTAATTCGGCATCAAGCAGAGAGCAAGTATTTTATGTTAAGGAGACACTGAACAGCAGGTAAATTATGGCAAATGATTAAAAGAAGAAGCTTTTAATAATGTAATTATGTAGATGTTACATCATCAACTTCCAAAGCAATTGCATAACACCATTTTTTGTTCTGCCAGAGAAGCAGCAGCATCTCCTCCTCAGGAACAGCAGCCACTGTTCTTCAATATATTATTTTCAATCCATAATAAGCAACAAATAAACTGCCTCAACCAAAACTGGCAGGCATGAAGATTCGTTTCATTTGACAGGTTTTCCATCGCCAGGCTGGAACCAGACTGAAATGAATTATACGCTTGATATGTGGTGCATGAAATGATTCAAGAGAAGATAAAAATAATAATAATAAAAACTCACCAAGAAGGTAAGAAAATCGGATGTTTAAAAAAAAAAAAATACACTTGGACACAACGTTAACATGTACACTGAACTTTTGATAGATAAAAACAGAACATGTAAAGCAGGCACTAAAACTTGACCTGACACACAAATGCTTTGAAAACTTCTCATAATAGTCATATATGCGTGTATAATATCTGATCTCCTGTAAACGGAGCACACAAGCACCTCCTTGTTACTGACAGCTAATAATGTGACTCAAACTATACACAACACATCTCTCCTTAAAATCATTAAACGTCCTGTTCTTCGCGTGTTTTCGAAGCTGTAATTGTTTAGTGTGCGCAATATAACATCATTCATGTTTCTCGTGTAAAAAAAACAACAGTATTTTTCACACAGTTTACTTATCTGTACATCGCTGTTTTCGCTGTCCTAAAACGGCCTGATGATATATCCATCTCAAACTTTAAACTTATCAAACTGTGTGTGTGAGTGCGAGTGTTTTTATGTCAAAATTCAAATTTTGACAGTTGGAGGGGCTCCATTGGCGGCCATTCTCTGAACAATTTCTAATCAACTGAAATTCACTCATTTTCCATTCTAATACTTCTAATTTATCTGTCAGTCAATCACGGAGTGGGTGAGTGTGTTTGTTTTTGTGAAATATGACGACATAAATGTGTATGACATGGGTATGACACAGGTATTACAGGAGAGGTTGAAATATAAGGACATTATCCATGTCCCCACTTTTTAAAAGGCTTATAAATCATACCGTTTTTAAAAAAAAAAGTAAAAATGCAGAACGTTTCCTGTGATGGGTAGGTTTAGGGGCTGTGTGTGTCTGAGTGAGTGTGTGTGTGCGAGATTGGTAAGGGCAGTGTAAGGGATTAGAAAACAGTTTGTACAGTATAAAAACCATTACAACTATGGAATGTCCCCACGTTTCACAAAAACAAATGTGCGTGTGTGTGTCTGCCTGTCTATCTATCCAGCCTTAACTATTTCAAACTTTAAACTTATCAAACTTTTTGATCAACTCTCTCCCAAGCCAACTTAGGCTGCATTTTCACTGCAGGTCTTGATGCACAATTCCGATTTGTTGACTATATCCGATTTTTTTGACAACCCACTTACATCATCTTTTCAAAAGCGACCCGTATCTGATATTTGCATTTACACTGTACACTGGCAAAACAGCCCAAGACGTTCTTAACCAGTAAAAGGAAGTAAAACAGCGTGATATGCGATGGACGCAGACAAAATTATTGTACAATGTTTTGCTGTCTGCACTGTTTTACACATCTTTAAAGGTCAGCAAAACATTTCTCTCGTAAGGCGGAGAAAAAGAGGAGAGCCACTGACAGGGTTGCCAGGTTTTCACAACAAAACCCATCCAATTGCAACTGTGTTAAAGTATCCCAATTCCGCATGAAAACTGCGGACTTTGAACCTGGATCGCAGTTTGTGTCCACCTGAGTTGACGTCATTTACCTCCGTCCTTTTTTCAATGACGTACGTCTCGCATTTACTGGGGAATATCCGATTTGACCGCTTACATGGCAGACGCAAATGCATGCATCCGAATCATATCGGATTTATTACCACATATGAGTGAAGCCTAAAAAAGAAAAAAATCGGAATTGGGTCACTTGAACCATGCAGTGTAAATGGGGCCTTAAAGTTTGTCTTCAAACTTTATCTAGTTAGTTATGATGATTTTTAATGTAAAAATCACAAACGTCATTAGTTGACCTCAGACAACAATATTAAAAAAGAAAAAAAGCCAGTTCATGACACCTTTAAGATGCACAACAGTAAAAAAAAAAAATTCTAGGAATTATTTACAAACTACTTAAAAGGCAGGGTGGGTGATTTCCCCCAAAAAAAATTTAGTCTGTTTTCCAAAAAAAAAAAAATGATTGTAATTTTTTTCCCTTCTGGAAGGTGTAGGACCATAAAATGTTCTTTAAATCATTCCCACCGTTCACGCATCATCCGTGTATGTCATGCCATGCAGAGATAGACAGACATCAGTAACAAATACTGCAAACAAAACAGCGGACACCTTTTACAGTTCTTTATGCTGCATTCAAACCATTCACGCCATTTGAACTGATGCACCAATATAGTGATCAGTCATGTCACATTAAAGTGCATCAAAAAGACATTTATCATTTGAATGTCAAGATAAAATGGACAGAATACTTAATATGTACCTGTGGAAACTCGGATTTAAAATTATTCAGTGCGTAAAACAACCCTAATGTTAACTGTTAAAGATTGCATTCATACCATTCAGTACACAAGTGCATGGTACCGGAAGCCCTGTATCAAAACGGTTCAGTACGAATACATGTACCAATACATCCTAGTACACACAGTAAATCAAGAAAATCTAATTTAAACAACAAGACTAATTATGTTCAGCGATATAACAATGATTAGACTTCTGTTGATGACTATCCAAACAGTTGTTCACCTGTCAAATAAACCACAAAGCGTATTTGGTGTTTCCATGATTTCTACAAAATAAAAATACCCTGTAAATCGAGGGTAATACATGAATAATGTGATTAACAGACGATTGTTGGACAGTCTGTGTCCTGGTAAAAAAAAAGTGCTTATATCTCTATATTTAAACATTCTTGAAATATTTGGGATAATGCAAGAACACAAGTCAACCAAAATATATAACTATTGTTCTAGTGGTTTTTAAAACTTTAAAATCCAAAAATCGTACATATTGTGCCTTAAAATCAAAATATATTCCCCTCCCTCTTGCAGCAACATCTCTGATGACGTGTTTACTGGCGCCAGGGCAGGACAACCTGTCACTCACATGACAGAGCAGTAGCAAACAACGTTTTCTTTCCTCACAAGACACAATTACAATATTATCACAGTTTCCATTTTATGCGACTTTACACAATCACTCGTCAACTTTGTTGATGCAGTCTCCAGTAGTTCGTTTTTCTATCTCCAGATTCTTTTTGACAAAAAAAAAAAAAAATGTCCACACGGTGGCAACACCGCACTGGACCAAATTAATTATTACAAAAAAAATTCAAGGTGCACTGCGAGCTGAGTGTACAAAGTATGCATGTTAAGGAAAATTAGGTTACATGCGTACAGTTTGCACATACTATGGTGATGGCAATATTTATGTCACAAACCGTACGCATACTGTGGCATATGCATAAAAAAACTGAAGTATACATTGGGCTATAGCCATGTAAAATGCAAAACAGTTAATAAAAGGTTACTCAACCTACCTTTGTATAAGTTAGTGACGGCAGTTGCAGCATTTTGAAAGGGGACCCACAAGGAAAGCCCCTGTTGTTGACATACTCTATCTGAGGGAGTGAACACACAGGACAGGAAATGTTTACGTTGCAAGTGGAGACGCATCATTTCCCGTTCATATGAAACACATTAACCCACTGGGTTTAAAAAAAGAAAAACAAGAAAACACCCGAGACAACTAAACCCCCATCAGCTTCTTATTTAGTACCTTCACAGCCTCTGACACTTGCTGTGTGTCATGACTCATGAGATAGTGAGCTGCCTACTTAAACAGCACTTTTGGACACCGTAAGCGCGCTTGGAATGTTTTAAAGGCGTCTATGATGACCATAAGTGCTGTCTACATAAGCAGCTCTCCATGTTGTAAGACACAGCCATTAATTACACGACGTCTAAATTTGATATGTAGCAAGAGGACTCTACGCCATTTTGTTGTGTAGTTTTAGTTTCTTATTGTACCGTGTAGTCCAAATCAGAACTTTTTATGAAAATATTGCGTCCTCTATATTTAAACCAGTTTTGTAGAGTTTTATCGATTTAATAACAATTATCAACAAAAACAACACAGCTCTGCCTCAGACACAATAACACAGAATCGTTGAACTTAGCCTGCTAATCCTGCCTTCGCCATTTTGTTTCCATACTTTTGTTGTTAAGAATTTTTTTCACGTTTTCATCCGTTCATCGTATAATTTGTATTCCTAGAGCTTTTCGTCTACATATATGGCGTTTTGAGTACATAACACATTAGTTTTTGATCACAAATTGTTAATTTTCATCAGATGAACTCCTCCCTGCACTTCGCCATTTTGTTTCGCTGATAGACAACCAGCTGGGTGAAGATTTAAATATATTAAAAAAAACTCTTTAAATGTACGATACCTAGTTTTATTAATAAATAAAGACAGACAACCGATGATATTTCGGGATTTTATCCTCACAGAAACCGATTTGTGTGTCAGTTTACGTTACTCGTCTGCCACTTAGCATCAATGCTAATCTGTAAACGCCACCGGCCTTCAAAACAACCACAAAAAGGGAAATTAATAATATTTAAACGCTTAATGGGTGTATTCTATTATAAAATAACCACTTAACATCTTATTTAGATCGTATTAGATGTAATTTGCTGGCTATCCGTTAGGCTTTTGAGTTAGTGTCCTTTGTTTGCCAGTGTCAGAGTTAGCTGGCTAGCTCTCAGTGACTTTTTATTATATATTTCGCACCTTTATACAGTTGTGCGACAGCGGTGGCTGAGTTCTGGAAGAGATGCCAAAGTTTTTGTTGGCTCTGTTCGGTCTCCTCCTCGCTCGGTTCCTCCTGCTCGGCCTCGGCGAGGCACTGCCGCTCCCATTTGGAGAACCAGTGCTCAGGTCCGTGTTCCTGGATCTCCGCTTCCCCCTCCTCCTTCTTCTCCTCCATGGCCACAAAAAAACACTTAAACCGCTGCTGTAATGCTCTAACGTTTGCTCAAACAACTCTCCGTGGTGATTAAACCCGGACGTAGTCGTTTGTCGTCGGCGGCGGCCTCATCGACAGCTGTTATTTTACGTCTGCATAGCGAACGGTGCTTGCACTTCTCCGCCACACAGTCGATGAAAACAACTTAACGTTGCCGAGACTCAAACCCCGCCTGCTCGACGCTCATTGGCTACAGACCACGCAGGGCCAGCGCAGGGCGTGGCTTGGCGTCAACGGCTCGACTGTTTATTAGATGCGTCAACTGTCTCTCATCTGTCACGGAGCGACAATGAAAGAAGAGACCGCCCCTGTTTATGTGAACTGCCACACCAAACACTTGAGCCTAAACTCAAGTACACCGAGTAGGAACGCAAGATTGCGCAAGGCCATAATGATTCGCTATTCATGCTTTCCAAAGTGTTTTTCTGTTTCTCTTCTGTTCATTACAAGTAGGCGACTGTTAAACAAAGAGTGGGGTTTTTGGTTATACAGCCTGTTGTCATTACCTTCTTTGGCCTACAGAGGGCGTCATTATACAATAACAAGAATGCATCTTTCGTGCAAAACTTCACAGGTAGGAAACTAAATTGGAGAAAATCACGCTGGACATTTATATCCTCCTGGGACCCAGTAATAGACTTTTGTCCACTGTAGTGGACATTATATTTTAGTGAGTTTCTGTGACATCACACACGTCACAGTTTAGAGTCAGGATGTCCTTTATAGAGCACATTCAGGGCTTTGCAAAGATACCAAATGTTTGGAGGTGTCACCAGGACAACAACAACTTCTTGGTCTTTAAAAATGGCTGACATAAATGTTTAGCACTCTTATGGAAATATGATCATATTTTGTAATTATAATTTAAATCTGATTAATTTTCTAATTGTTTGTTATAAATCAACATCTCAGGAAAATGCTATGGGGTTTCTAATCTAAATATGACTCTTTGTTACAAAACAGGGCATTGATTTCATAAATGTCCACTGTAGAGGACACCGGGACTTAAATCAAGTTTATAAGGCATTTTGAAGACACAACAAGTAAATAGAAAAATAAATTACATATCAATATTCCTATGAAATATTACATATTATTATGAAAATGTTGCCAATTATTACTCCCCTTATTACACTTCTTTTTTTCATTACATGTTGCACCAAGAACACAATAATATGCAAATTAGATGCAATATACCGATACATTGTATTAAATGGGAAAATCCAAGTATGGCCATTTTACCCACATATTGCATAAAGTAAGATGGTATATCAAAGCATTCAGTTATATCTTTTATAACATAGCTCAGAATCATCTTTAAAAAAAGTTTGTTTAAAAAAAATCCTGAAACTTAAAAATGTATTCGTGAATTAAAAATAAATCCCATTGTTTTTGCCTATACATGCAGTTTCATTTCATTCAAAATTTTTAACAACTGAGTCCTGGTGTCAACTACAGAGGACATATCATAAAATATGAATATAATATAATTTTACAAAAAAATAATCTGTCCATTTGTTTCTTATGCTCTAAACAATCTAATGACATGAAAAAATACAAAATTCAAAAAACTTTTTTTTTCTGGGTCCCAGGAGGATATAGATCAGTGGAGAAAAAAATATTTTTACGGTATTTTGTGTTTAGATAATATATTTGTACATGTATAATTATTATATTTATAAATATACACACATGCATGTATATATTTAAGAAAAATTATATATATATATATATTAGGAGAAAGTCATCTTCTTAGTGATTTAACATGCTTGTGTGTGCAGGAGCAGTTGAATAATATATGATATGTCACATCCAGTAACTTGGCACATCATAATTCATCTTCATATGTGCAAAGTTGGAGCCTTATCAACTTACGTGTTGTTTCCTAAGTGCAGGTGTTACATAGCAGGAGATGTTACATAGAAACTGGGCGTGCAAGGACTTTGACAGGAGATGTGCTGTGACCCCTGGTTGTATGGGTAATTAATGTCAGGAGGAAGGTCCTAAAACAGGGTGGGGCGTCAGTAGACATTTGAATGCTCATTCCACCTGGAAGCTGTCACTTTTTCTCTCCTCTTCTCTGCCTCTGGTTTTCCAGCTCCATGGAAGTGTGTGAGATAAAAATGTTGCCTGCTTGGGAGAGCGATGGCACCAAGGTGTCTGTAAAAGTGCCAGGCCCAACTCTGACATACCAGAATATTCACTACTGCATTAGAGAAAGCCGTGGACTGTGTCGCAGGAGAGGACCTGAGAGAGACATCCTAAAAAATGTCAGGTGAGTGTGTCTAAATGTTGGTGTGCTGTAGAAGTAATTAGATCAGATTGTCTTATTCACTAGACGTTTACATGCTTCATAAGATTTACATCTTGCAATCGCATAGACCTGTTACGCAGCAAAACATACCGCTGTGCAGTCGAATATAGATTGCAGATCATTTCGATATAGATAACAGTTATCTTTAAGCTGTGCATTCCAGAGCTATTTGATATGCATGTGCATATCCGTGTCTTTCTGTGTTTCAATGTTTTTATATCTGCAAAATATTTTTTGTGTGTTTTATATGTAGCAATCAGCTGCTTGAGCTTGTTTCCGCCACAGAATAAAACTATTTAAAAGATAATTGCGACTTTTTATCTCAGTTCTGATCTTTTCTCGCAAATGCAAGTTTGTTATCACAATTCTGTGGTGAAAACAAGCTTCCAAAGTTGCATACCTCCATAGTTTTATGTTAGAACACAATAAATATAACCAGTTAAATAATACTTTATAGTACTTGATATACAAATGACAAATTTTAATGATAATATATTGTCAATACTATAAACATAGATTGGTCTTTTGTCACATAATGAAATCAGATTACCAAAAATGTGCATCACCCACAAACATATAAATTAACTGCTAAATTAAAAAGTGAATTTGTAAAGTCAAAAACAATATTAAGTATGATAAAGTATACACTGTTAAAAAAATATTCAATCAAGCCCAAAGGTGGAATTTATTTAATCAAAAATACAGTAAAAACTGTACAATACTAAACACAAATATTTTTTTTCTATTTTAACAGATTTTATAATGTAATTTACTCTTGTGAGTTGGAAGCTGAATTTTGAGCAGTATTACTCCAGTCTTAAGTGTCACATGATCCATCAGAAATCATTCTAATATTCTGAATGGCTGCTCAAGAAACATTTGTTATTATCAGTGTTGAAAACAGTTGTGCTGCTTAATATTTTTGTGATACATTTTTTATTGATGATATAAAGTTCAAATGAATAGCATTTATTTAAAATATAAATCTTTAAACATGATACATGTTTTGCTGTTTATTTTGAGCAATTTAAGGCATACTTGCTGAATCAGAGTATTCATTTCTTTCAACTTTTTGAACTTTTGAAAGTATAAAGCAAATAGTTGTAACTTGAGGATCTATATCTACCATTTCTTTCTGTTCTGTCTACCTGTTTTACAAATTACTTTCATCTGTGAAATCTAATAATTCAAGCATATTAAAAATATTTTTGATTTAATATAGATGTTGCCACATGAAGCATATTTTTAGGTTAAAAATACTATAAACATAGATTGGTCTATGTTGATAAAAATATTTGATAAACATATTTACAGTAAAATATAAACATAAAAGACCATTTTGCTATTTCCTGGTCTAGTGGAATCATGAAAACAGGACTGAATGCAATCATGGGAGCAACAGGAAGCGGCAAAACATCGTAAGATGCTCACAGAATCATCAGACTATAGATTATTTACAGCTGAAAAGCTGGCATCTACGCACAATTTCTAACCTTTATTTTTTTGTGTTAAGGTTGTTAGACGTGATCGCTGGCAGGAAGGATCCTCGTGGTTTGCGTTCAGGTGAAGTTCTGATTGACAACAAGGTTGTGACCTCTGACCTGCGTCTCATGTCTGCCTATGTTGTACAGGTGAGAATGCAGAATTTTGCAGATGTTAGTTTGTTAGTATGTATTCTGGGGCCGGTTGCATAAACCACTTAGACTAGTCTTAAAAGTAAGTCATCTAATTTTTTTCTTTAAGACTGGTCCTAACTTTTTAAAATCAGTTACATAAAATGGTAGATCGGTTCAATTTGAATTAGAAAAGTAAGACCGATTACATTTTGACTAATTACTAGTTTGACAAATTAGTGCTTGAGACACAGTCTTAACATAGTGACTAAGTTTATGCAACTAGCCCCTGTTCTGTTGTGTGACATGTGAATGTTAATGCTGGAAAGATTATTGTCTGATATGATTATTTTGTCTCCTTTTCTGGAATATTTTTCGTTCATTTAACTGGTTTAATTTTCAGCATTTTCTTTGCTATATGTCTATTGGTCTATCTCTCACCATGTAGGATGATATCCTGATGGGAACTCTGACTGTGCGGGAGAATCTTTTATTCTCTGGAAATCTGCGGTTGCCAAGGAAACAGTATTCAACTGCTGATAAGGAAAAAAAAGTGGAGAGCATCATTCAGGAGCTTGGATTGGAGGACTGTGCAGATACCAAGGTTAGTCACAAATGCTAAGACTGAAGCTTTTTATGTCCAGATCTATTCATTTAGATTTAGGTTTTGTGGAATATACACTCAAAAATGTAACTGTCCTGAGGTTGCAAAGGGGAACAAGTCTTGCTAAAAAGATGATAATATACTTGAAAGGTTTGGGCTGTTCATTTACTAGACAATAAGTTTTATTGCTTTTTATGCTTTATGTAATAAAGAATCACATAAGATTTAAATACAAAGTACCAATAATGCAAATTAATAATTAACAGCAAGTAAAAAATATAAAATACAAATAGTATTTATAATACAAATAAATACATAAAATAAACAATTAAATAATACAAAGATGAATAACTATATACACAGGGGTATTGAAATCAAATCCATATCTCTAACTACAAAATAAATACAAAGATCCTTAAAATATCCGTTTTTAGTTTATTGTTGTCGTGTAAGCTTACCCATATACAAAGATCTTTTTTATCAGGTCAGTTCAGGTTCTTGCTTCAAGTGGTTTTCATTTTAAAATATCTTTCTTCCAGATTGGTACAGAGTTTATAAGAGGTGTATCAGGAGGAGAAAGAAAGCGCTGTAGCATTGGTATGGAGCTCATTACATCTCCTAATCTTCTGTTCCTGGATGAGCCGACCACAGGCCTCGACTCCAATACAGCTAACAGCATCATTTCTCTCTTGCACAGGTGCGGACTTGTGCCTTATATGATAACGCTCCATCAGTAGGCTTATTATGTACTTCCTACTCAACCTCTGCTTAAACAGATGATCTCGAAATCTTTATGTTCAAGTCATTTTATTTTATCTCTTCAACTCCCCGCTGTCTCTCTTCTGGTCATTCAGGTTGTCTCGGGGTGGTAGAACTATCATTTTCTCGATCCACCAGCCACGTTACTCAATCTTCAAGCTCTTTGATCACCTGACACTTCTCCATAAAGGAGAAACTGTTTATGCTGGCCCTGCCGGCAAAGCCATGGGCTACTTCCAGAGTCTGGGTAAAATATCTATATTTGATATGCTGGTCACATTAATATGAATTAAATTAAAATTGTATATCAGTCTGATCTCATCTAGCTCATCCCGTATTTCGAAAACTAGCTAGATGGTAATACTGAGGATCCTTGAAGTACCATACAGTAATCACTACCATGTATGCTATCAAATACTGTATTAATATCTGTTATTTCCTTATATGTTTGTGTTTATATGATCAACAACAAAAGAAATGTTCTATTATTTGCTACAATGTAAAATATTTGAAATAGCTTAAATTAAACATGAAATAAAGAAGCATGCAATAATAAAAAACACAAAAGGTGCTAGAGTTTAATAAAATCAAAACTAATTGGACAATTTATCTTGCAATATAATAATAATAATAATAATAATAATTAATGCTCTACTAGCCTTTTGCTTGTGCATTAATAGTAGAATTTAATTAGTGGCTTTTAATATTTTTTCTACAATGCCTTTGCTATGATAGAACATTAAGGTTGCACGTAAGGTGTCCTTGTATACAGTGTAATTATGCATTTAATTGCTAAATAATAATTGAAACAGGGTTAGGATTAGAGTTTGTTTTAAGGTTAGTTCCATGTAATTGTGTATAATTTATAGTTATTACTATACTCACTACATGTAATGTGTAACATGGACACTGTAAAATAGTGTTAAGAGTATTTGCCATTCATATTTTCACATTTTATTAATTACATCATAACTATTTTCTCCCCTGTTGATTAGGTTATGAGTGTGAGGCTTTCAACAACCCTGCTGATTTCTTTCTGGACATAACAAATGGGGAGACTTCTCCTTCAATGCCAACAGGTAATACACATGCACAGACATGCAAATATGAACACCTTTATAATTATGAAACTGAGGGATCGACATATACAACTTATATGTTTTGTGGTATTGTTCAATCAAGTTGAGTGGATTGAAAGTTTCTCTCTCTTCTTTAGAGAAGCCATTGGCTGAGCTTTACAGGGAGTCTCAGTACTGTGCTTCTGTCAAAGAAGAGTTGAAATGTATCACTGGACCATCGGATCCCTCTTCTGAAGCCAAGAGAAAGGCACTGTCCTATGTCACCTCATTTTTCTACCAGGTTTGTTTAATTAGAAAAAAAGTCTTGACTTGTAGGTGTATTTTGAAGTAAATGGTTAACCGGTATATTAACTTGACTGGCTGTTCAACTTTAGCTCATAGCTGTTATCAGGTCAGTTATGGGTGAAATGAACATTGAGCCATAAACCTTGTCTTTTGGATGGTTGTAACATGATGTTCGCAAGTTAGACTAAAGAACTAAGATTATGTGAAATTCAAAGTAAAAGAGAAGACATATAAACTTAAAAAAAACATAAACAACAGATGTGACAATGGTTTTGTGTCTTTTCCATATATGTGCATGGCCATGCTTACCTGAATAAGTGTAAGTGGTTAAATATGTGTGTTTGTAATATAGCTGAAGGTGGTATGTTGGAGGACAATGCTGAACGTTGTCAGGAATCCTCAGACCTCATATGCTCAGCTGGCACTTAACATCATCTGTGCTCTACTGATTGGACTCATCTACTACCAGATGCCTTTAACTCTCCCTGAAGCCCTTCAGAACAGGTACTTTCACATCCAACCATCCATCCTCCCAACCATCTATCCATCCATCCATCCATCCATCCATCCATCCATCCATCCATTCAACCAACCATCCACCCAAACATCCACCCAACCAAACATCCATCCATCCATCCATCCACCCACCAATCCATCCATCCATTCAACCATCCATCTATCCTTACATCCATCCATCCATCCAACCAACCAACCATCCACCCAAACCCAACAATCCATCCAACCAAACATCCATCTATCCATCCATCCATCCATCAACCCAACCAACCATCCATCCACCCACCCACCCACCCAACCAAACATCCATCCATCCATCCATCCATCCATCCATCCACCCAACCCATCATCCATCCATCAACCCAACCCACCATCCATCCACCCACCCATCCACCCACCCACCCAACCAAACATCCATCCATCCATCCATCCATCCATCCATCCATCCATCCATCAACCCAACCCACCATCCATCCACCCACCCATCCACCCACCCACCCAACCAAACATCCATCCATCCATCAACCCAACCCACCATCCATCCACCCACCCATCCACCCACCCAAACATCCATCCATCCATCCATCCATCCATCCATCCATCAATCCAACCAACCATCCATCCATCAACCCAACCAACCATCCACCCACCCACCCACCCACCCACCCAACCAACCAACCATCCATCCATCAACCCAACCAACCATCCATACTGTACATATATACCTACATCCAACCATCCATCCATCCATCTATACATCCAACCAACCAACCATTCATCTAAACACACACACACATCCATCCAACAAACCAAATATCCATCCATCCTGCCATCATTACAGTTTAATTTCTCTCTGTTTATCTGTGCAGGATTGGAGCTTTCTTCTTTCTCATCATCAACATGGTGTTTGGCAATCTATCAGCAGTTGAACTCTTCATTAATGAAAGAGCAATCTTTGTGTAAGTATGACATTATAAGTTCAAATCAAGTGTGCTTATAATTGTAAATGTTTAATTTAACTGTTATTTTAGTTTTATGTATATAATATAGTATTTATTAATATTTCTAAATAGCTTTTAGATTATATATATATATATATATATATATATATATATATATATATATATAATCAGTTTTCACTTTAATTTTGATTCAAGTTTTAGTCCTTTTATTATGTGATGCTTTGTTTTTTAAATTTTGTCATTTTTAGTTTAGTTAAATTTTATTATTTTATTATATATTTTTAATAAAAATATTAGTTAGTTGCCAAGACAACGTTTCTAATTTTTATTAGATTTTTTTAAGTTTATGTTTTTCATCTAATATTTATATTTTATTTGATTTCAGATTTATTTCAATTAATGGAAATTATTTTAACAGTTTAATAGTTTTGTATTAGTTTGGTTAACAACACTGCAATTTATCTGTTCAGATTCTGTATGTATTTAATGGAATTTCCTTTCATTGAAGGGGTAATGACATGAGAAATCAAATTTGCCTTGATATTTCGATAAAAGGACTTTATACCATTAAAACATCCTGCAAGTTCCATAGCTTAAAACGTCCTCCTTATTATAAACAAATCATTTATTTAATCAAGCTTCAAAAACACCTTCTTTTGATATTGCAGGATATGTGATGTCAGATGACATGGGCAACTACATATAACTGCCGCCAGAGCTAGACATCTATATCTGTCTCTCATTTCATTTCATTTCATTTCGGGGGCTGTGTCCTCCGGAGGACACATCCTGTGAAGGATGCAGTATATGGAGTGTCCTCAATCAGAATTCAACGAGATGTCCTTTATAGGACACACAGGCAGGAAGTATCACATTGCTATGCCAACACGTTCAGCCTCGTTGCAGTCTCACGCCAGTTATATAAATGAAAATTATATATAACTTGTAAAATGCCTCTTGCCTTGACAGCAATGTACTGTTCTAAACGTTTAAAAAGCACTAAACACTCCTGTTTAGCACAACTATCTGTTTGAGGTAATACATCTTAAAAAAACAAAAACAAGCTTAAACTACTTACAAATATTTAAAACACCACATCTACGATTGCATGTATACCTGGCAGTGGTGCCATTTTTTCAAATAATATAAAAAATAAAACAAGACAATTGCTAACAGTGACACAAAGATTTGTGGGTTATCTGTAGCAGCGAAGGATCTCATGCACACTCCGAATTCCTGTAAAAGAAGGGCGCATTCAAAAGGTCGCATGTGGAGTGTCCTACTCACTTTTTTGAAATTAGACGGCATGATGCATGCAGCCTTCGAATGCGACCTCCGGAGGACACAGCATTCCCAAATGAGACACAGCTTATGTATTGTTCAGGGGTGGCAAACTCCAGTCCTGGAAATCCTCAGTCCTGCAGAGTCGAGCTCCAACCCTGATAAAAGTCACCAACCTGCAGCTTTCTAGTAACACTTCAGACCTTGATTAGATTGCTCAGGTGTTTTTGATTAGAGTTGAAGCAAAACTCTGCAGGGACCAGAGTGCGTCTCCCCTGGTATAATTATACGTCATCACACTATACGCCACACCCCCTGGCATTAATTTGCCTAAATTGGATGTGAGTGTCGCGTCGCATCAAAAAACAAATAGGGCGTTTGTCGCATCAAACCCATTCAGGGCGTTTCTAGGATTTTCATTTTAGGGGGGCTTAGCCCCCAGTGAGGGTAGGCCTATGGAAAAAACGGCAACACTTTAGTTTAGGGTCCAAATTGCGCTATTAACTACTAGCTTACAAACGTGCATACCCATAGGATATTGGCTGTTTATTATTACTTATAAAGCAAATATTACCACCTTACTGCATGGCCATAATGTACATTAATCGTACCCAATAATGTAGACAGGTTTATAATCACCGAGATCCCAAATGTTAGGGGGGTTCGGGTGCATGGTCCCCCGAGAAGATTTTGATTTCTATGATCTATATATGTGCATTTTAAGAGGTTCTGAAGGCCAAAAAATTAGATAACAATAGCTTGACAACCATGTCAGTGGGCATTAGATTGCCTTTATCTCCGCATTTCTCTTTTTCTCAGTTTTTATCTTGCCCTGTCTCTTCCCCTCATAACGCTGAGCTTTGACGGATATAGTTTTTTCCATTTTTGTCAGTGAATAAAGTAAACATTTGGTTTAAATATTAACATACTGAATTTATATGTTTCATGAATAATTTTCTTAGACACGATAATTTACTGTTTATTGAAGTTTTAAGTTTATTAAATTGATTCACAATATAAACACATTAATTACTAATCTTTTGCCCAATACAGGCTGAAAAAAGTTTTTTTTAAATTATTTACTGAAGTTTACAAATATTAATTTACAATACATACATTCATTATTAATCTTATGCCTCATCTGATGGAAATGGCTTAGTTAATATTTCTTGTTCATTAATTAGGCCTACATTATGAATCACATAGGCATATTTTCAGTTAAAAATTGCAAAATGAGACAAAATTTTATTCATTTGCCTGAATAATTTTGTCTTTTGTTTAACATTTCTGACTGTCAAATATGAATGTTTAGTCTAGCTGCTTACATTTATCTTACTTGACATTGAGTTGCGCTGCTAAAATTTGCGCTCAGCCTCAGCAGTTTCTGTCTGAACATAAAGCCCGCCTTCTCTGATTTGATTGGTTTTATCAAATATTTTGACATTGACGAGCGGTGACAGACCAATGAGGCTCAGATTTATGCACACACCTCTGCTTCTGACGTGCGCGCTGCTCAGCGACGCTGCGGATTGAAGAACACACAGACTAAAAGACGGGACGAAGCTGAAGCCTCCCGCCAGTTTCATATGTTTCAAAGGTTAATCACATATTTTTAGGGGGGGGCTGAGGCATAAGTTTAGGGTGGCTGAAGCCCCCCTAAAAAGGCCCTAGTGACGCCCATGGAGCTCATTATAATGACTGATGCTGATCCACACACTTGAGTCTGTCTACATCAGGACAAATGGAAGAGTGAAAGAACACTCGCTTTGACATATCCAGTTTGCATCTCTGTACAGACTTCAGAAGGATCCCCGTGTCAGAAACAAGTGGATGGTGTATTTTAATGGCATCCCGGACTGTGTCAGAGTATTATATGTTTGTTCGGAGCGTTTTGATTTGTAAACGACACACTCTCTTTAATGGAGAGTTTGCAAAAGCACCTAACTGTATTGGATCTGACAGCCAAAAAATCCATGTCCTGATCCCTTTGATTTTCCTTTACAAAAAATATAATTGTATTTTATATGTGTGTTGTTTAGGCATGAGAACTCTGGGGGATATTACCGTACATCTGTGTATTTCCTGTCCAAGGTGTTTGTTGATCTGTTACCAAATCGCATTGTACCGATTTTCATCTTCTCCAGCATTTCTTACTATATGATGGGTAAGCATCTGGTGTGCTGAACATCTGGCACATCATTAAAACTATCAGTAGCATGTATTGTGTACTAAACGAAACTTAAATATGCACAGTAAATGTACTTATATATTTGTCAACAGGGCTGAATCCAGCATTCACGTCCTTCTTGTGCTTTGCGTTGACCATGTCTCTGGTCAGTCTGGCGGGAGTCAGCTTGGCCTTCCTGATCAGTGCCAGCGTGAGCTCGTTCGCCATGGCCAACATCCTCATAGCCTTGCCTTTTGTCTTCATGATGGTCAGATTTCCAACATACACATATATTCTTGTTCTTTGTCATTCTTTCTTATTCCATCTTTTTTTCTCTCTCTTTGTTGCAGGTATTTGGAGGGTTCCTAGTAAATCTCAACTCCATGCTCAATTGGTTGTCCTGGCTCAAGTGGGCCAGTATCTTCAAATATGGACTTGATGTAAGGAGGAGGAGTAAATACATTCATTTTTGAATGCAAAAAGTGTTTTGCAAGACATAGCACATTAAAGGAGTGCAGCACATGCTTTTTAAATGCATTGTCACACATGATCCGATTGTATAAGCAGTGCTGATTATACTGTAATTATGTGTTGTCCTTTCGTAGGCTGTGACTATAAATGAAATGAAAGGGCAGGTCTTCTACAGTGGCAACGCTACGTAAGTTATTTATACTGTATAACGATAAAAGTGTAATGACAGTTCACTGAAAGTTCACAGTGTTGTATAACTAAGAAGTTAGATGAGCTCTTGCAGATCATGACAGACTCGCACACTACGGTTCAAAAGTGTGGGGTCAGTGAGATTTGTTTTAAAGAAATAAATACTTTTATTCAGCATGGATTCATTAATTAACTCAAAAGTGACAGTAATAACTTTTATAGTATTACAAAACAAATCTGTTTTTTTAAACTGTTCTTTTAAACTTTTATTATACTTTTATTCTATTAATGAATCTTGAAAATGTCTTGTGGTTTTCACAAAAAATATTAAGCAGTTTTCAACTATTGTTTTCATCACTGATAATAAACTCATTTTTTAAAGTCATTTTAACATAATTTAAGTTGAAATAACTTAAACATTTAATTCGATTGTACTGCAAAAGTTCAAAATTTGCCTCTTTTTTTTACAGTGTATATTCAAATAGAAACCATTTATTTGAATAATTGTACTGTTGTTTACTGTATTTTTGATCAATTATGCGATCTTGGAGAGTATAGGATACATAAACACACTAAAAAATCTTAGTGTAACGCAGTTTGTAGATGGGAAGGAAGGAGGCGGAAACCGGCGAACGTTTCACAACTTTAATATACAAATAAATAAACAAAACAAAAGTAAAACCCCGGGCAGCCCCTCACGAACGACTGCCCGCAAATACCCACAAAATAAAACGTGGGCAGCCCCTCACGTACGACTGCCCACAAACACATAATAACAAGTAAAACACAACTCAACATAAACTCCAGGCCTGGTCCTCTCCCGTCTTCCGCAGCCCTTGCTCCTCCTTTTATGCTCCCGTCACATGGCCGCGAGACGAGACCGGTGTGTCATGCAGTTGGCACTCATTAACACTCATCACCGGCCCGCTCTCGCGGTCCCTCGCCCCGCTGCTTGTCCCACCACACTTAGCAACCACAAACTTTTGAAGTGTACATCACAACACAATATTGGCATAAATGTTATTCTTTGAGTCATTGTTCACATTTTAATTGAGCAATTGAAATCGAAGCTTTTTATAGTCACAACCAAACCTAGATATTTACATCTTCTGTTTGCTCTCTTTCTCATGGTCAGACTGACAGGAGAGATGTATCTGAAATCTCAGGGGATCGACTACAGTGTGTGGGGCTTCTGGCAGAACCTGGTGGCTCTTCTGGGCATTATATTGGTGTGTATGACATTCGCATACATACAATTACGCAGGATCAACCGCTGGAAATAACAAACATCCTCTTCATAACAGACTGACTCTTACTAATTTCATAAAATTCATATTTTTGTACTCCAACTCCATTTCTGGTGTATGTTTAATACACCGTTGTCTATGTAAATTATAATATTTTAACGTAATAATTAATGTTTTATGGTCTGGGACTGATGCCTGTTTGTAAATATGAAATACTTTCTAATGTAAAAAAAAAAAAAAACATGTTGTGCAACTTATCTGTATTTGAAGTGCAATATATGCTATGTAAATGTTTTTCTCTCAAAATTAAATAGTAAAACAAACAATTATTAGATAAAATATTGAATTAAAAGATAAGAGACATATTGTTTCTCTAGCAAAATCACTGTATTTATAGAATTAGACTATGGACTTAAAACTTTATAGTTACTGAGATGTAGCCCTTGTGACCTGTAAATATAAAAATATTTTAAAAAAGTCATGAGTTGCAAAGAATATATGGTCATAGATTTTGTTCTGTTTAACCAAAAAGAGAATTATATTTTGAGTTTTCATTTATTTTGAGCAATATGTTTATATCCCAATAATAAAATTAAAATGTGTAGCCTGTGAGCAAGTGTGCAGCTTTTCCTTTTCTTTAAATAGACAATACGTCATTTCACCACTAGGCGGCAGCACCGTCCTGAGTCAGACTATAGGTCATCACTTACTGTGACTCACATTCTGCAACTGTTCCTCCACTCTCTTTGCACTGCCCTGATATTAATTATACACACACTACTGTATTATTTGAAAGTAGTTTTAATATTATCCATTAACAATGATATTTCTGAATGTTGAATGAGCAGCTGTTAACTGAAACGCACACACGTGCACACAAGCCATAAAAAGCTTTTGTCATTTGGATTTTTTTCATTTTGGACTATAAATGATATCCTGATCATCTTGCCAGTACTAGACCTCAAATCTATACATCATCCTGGTTTCTCAGCAAGTCTCAACTCTTTAAGCCGTGTAATTTGTCCTCCAGTTGTTGCTGTATGTCTAAAACCCTCAGAAAGCAGCTGCAGACATTTCTTTGTTATTGCCACATAGCATATTCACATCTGTTAGATATTTGTGTGTGTGTGTGTGTGTGTGTGTGTGTGTGTGTGTGTGTGTGTGTGTGTGTGTGTGTGTGTGTGTGTGTGTGTGTGTGTGTGTGTGTGTGTGTGTGTGTGTGTGTGTGTGTGTGTCTGCAGTGCAGTCTTCTTGAGTTTCAAGGGCCACACTGTCAGCGTAAAAATCTGGGAAAATCTCCAAGGTCGAGGTGGGGAGAATTTACAGAAATATAGTTAAGATACAGAGGTGCACAAGACAACGAAGTAACAAAGTCTACTCACATCTGCTACAAAAAAATGTACAATTTTAGTTTATTTAAGTTAAAAAATAGTTTAGTTTATTTTAGTTTAAATTTAAGTCATAAATGTCATCTCGAAGGCAACAAAACTCTTGTAATAAATCGGGTTATGTTGCGATATGTAAACTAATACAGAGTAAGGTATAAAGTAAACAAAAAACGATACATTAAAGGCATTTGATTAGTGTAACTATATCTTTTGCTAACTGATTGTAATGTATTAGTTATGTGAAATAATACTTCTACAAGAACAAAAAAACAAAGCACACAGTACTGTCTTGTTTTAATTTTATTTCATCGTCATGTCCAGTTGCAAAGGGCACATAATGAGAATTAAAAAAAAATGAAGTTAAAAAAACTGCATTGACACACCTTAGAAGACCTTATCCCACTAAGGAAGGCACAAACACTTCATCTTTTTCTTCAACACATTCACATGGAAAAGCTTTAGCCGAAAAAGTGCAAATCAACAAGCTGGAGTTACATAAAAAACACTGTTGTTCCTGATGTCAGAACAATGCGGAATACAAGTCATGTAACCCAAAATGGTCACAAACACCACAAATAACGATTTGACAAACAAATGAATTGCTTTTGACTGACTTTGTGTGCTTGTCTATGTGTGCGTGAAGAAATCTGAATCTCTCTGATGTGATCAAGGATATTTCTCCAGTATTTTCTAAGCCACGGTGCTGCTATTTAAAACCTGGCCTCATTACAGAAGTCAGTTCACTCTAAAAATGTTTTTGGGAGCAGGAACAAACGCTATGGCCGAAGGCTCAGCTTATGATACACTGCATTTTGCATAAGCAAATTACTGACCATTATGTAATAGCACATTTAGATTTGGAATTTCCTAGAAACAGCTATTATAAGAAATAAGGCCATGAAAGCACTGAGAGGCAATGACAGTGACTTTGCATGATCCTACACAATGTGCATTAAATTGCTTAATGTGTTGTTGCATGATTGTGTGAAGTTATGCTAACTGAGATTAAGCAAAGAACAGTTTGTGCAACAATAATCCAGTTTATTTTTTATCAGTGTACCATCAATATGTGCTTCAATTTAAGGGAAAATGCACCCAAAAATGACAACTGTCATAATTTACTCACATTCATGTTTTTCCAAGCCTGTATGATTTTCTTTCTTCTGTTGAACACAAAGGAAGATATTTTAAGCAAGTCAAAATATATTATTATATGTTAGACTGAAGAAGTTTGCAACAGGTAAATGCTGACAGAATTGTAATTTTTGGGTGAAATACCCAACCCGATCTCCATTTGTACGTATCTGAATTGATTGTGAGATGGTGTTGAAATAACCCATTGATTTAATGCGTTTGTTCATATTTTTACATTCAAATGTGTTTTAGTGTCTGAAGCCATTAGATTATGTTTAAATATTTTCATATGTTGCGTGATACAGACTGTACGTTATTATCTTGTGCTTATGCTGTTGAGAATGTGTTATGTTTAAGTATAGGTTTAAGGAACACACATTTTGTTTTGTTGTGTGTGTAGATTGATGATTGTTTCTCAGTATTCCCACAATGTTGCATCAGCAATGGTCTGGCCACTGGCTTTGAGCACGCCAGCGTGATCTCCCTTAAGATACTTGCCCTCCTTTGTCTTAATGGCCACTTTATTAAAATCGCAGAACTCAAAGTGGAAATAGACAGGTGTGCCACTACTGCTAATCACAGAGCCGTCTGCCTCCTCCGTCCAGTACTTCCCCACCGAGTCTGAGCAAAGAAATTAGAGAATTAGTAACTATATCCTACCAAAACAGTGAAGAATCAGAAGGCATAGTAACACTATCACTCACCCTTGAGGCTGTAAGCGTTGTTGTTGTACTCTAACTGGAAGACATCATACGATGAGCGGTTTGAATCAAGTGTACCGGTTCCTTGCTTACGGCAACCAATAAAGCCGTGTTCCCCACGCAGCACTATCAGTGGCCTGTTGATGAGCTTCAACACAAACTCCTCCTGCTCACCTGTAAAAGAAAACAGCACCAGCTAGGACATACTCTATTTAACCTGTTAGCTGCGATTAATAATACGGACTTTGCAAATTATAATAAGCACACTTGTTCGCTCTTGTAGTTCAGTTCACTTGATTTGGTGGAACCCCAAAAAAAAACATTTAACCCTCTGCTTAATATTTACAGTGGCATTTTAACACCGAACCTAAAGCCACAAGGCTTTTATTATGTATATTTCATGAAGGAACTTGCTGAACATCCAAAACAATGCTGTGTGCTGGGCTAAAGTGCGTAGCCTGCATATTATTGTATTTTGAGCAGCTGAAAACTCATGGAGAGCTTATAAAATGTTTAAAGGAGTCAAAACAGTGAAAGGAATCCCTCCATCACACACATAAATGAAGATCTGCTGCGACGAGACACGGTTCTGATGCCTGTACCGAACTGGGCAAACTCTTGACTATGGGGAGAAAAAACAGGTATGCTTGAGCATTTTGTCCTTTTTAGGGTTGCATCTTGTAACATCATGTTTTTGGTCTGTTTACATGTCTCTGGTCTGAGATAAATCATATTTCATTCTAACTGTACCAGTTTGTTCAGAAACAAAGCGAGCACCATCGTTTGGACGGCAGCGTTCACACTTATTAAAATTAACCGCACAAACAGAGCGATCGCACTAGGGTACGTTTTAATTAAAGGGATAGTTCACTTTAAAATGAAAATTCTGTCATCCTTTACTCACCCTCAAGTTGTTTCAAACCTGTATGAATTTCTTTCTTCAGCTGAACACAAGGGAAGATATTTTGAAGAATGTCAGTAACCAAACAGTTAACTGTAGCCATTGACTTCCATAGTAGGAAAAACAAATACTATGGAAGTCAGTGGCTCCAGTTAACTGTTTGGTTACTGACATTCTTCAAAATATCTTCCCTTGTGTTCAGCTGAAGAAAGAAATTCATACAGGTTTGAAACAACTTGAGGAGCGTTCGCAACTCTGTTAGCGTTCACACTGCCATTTGTAACACCAAACCTGAAGATACAAAACAAAAAACAGCTGTTATGACGTATATTTTGTGATGAACTTGCGTTCATATTTTATTTAAACTGCATAGAAATAATTTGGAAGCTTGTTTGGTGCACACCAGGGTTCAGATGGCAGCGTTCACACTTATTCAAATGAATCGCACTAACTGAGCAACAGAGTTCATTTTCATCAGTCAAACCTGCCAAGTGTGAACACACCCGCAGAGCAGACACAAACCTGCAGAGTCCACAGCGGCCGCCAGCTGTCCGTTCTTCTTGGCTGCCAGGTATTTACCATTGCTGGCCTTCAGTGCCACTTTTGACCCTTTCCACTCAAGGTCAAAGAAACAACTGGGTGATCTGGAATAAACAGCAGGTTTCATAAAATCAATGAAAACATGAGAAACAATAGACTACTTAATTTTGTAATGTACATTTCTGGTCTTATTGAGCAAAACAGAGCTTGTATACTACAGTTTACAATAAACTTGTAAATACTGTGGCTCTTAGGAAACTTCAACTGTACGCTGCTTTGGATAAAAGAGCTAAACAGCTAAATGTTCATGTAATAATTCATCAGTGCACATTATCCCAAATCTAATATGTCTTTTTTTTAAATAAAATAATATGACTTCACCACTGAAACAACTTTCCTCTGTTATTGGAGTGATTTTATATATATATACAGATGACAGATGACCATTCAACATTTAGGACAAGCTGTTATGTTTGCATTCCCTGTTGCCTTTATTAATTCCTCTTGCCATATGGTCCACTCGGCACTGGCAGCAAACAATCTTTCAGACAAACTGGCTAATCTACTCTACCCTGTGTCTAGTTATATCTATTTAACGTTTTCTGCACATAGTTATGTACAGTTAATTGTTCTTACTTAGTGGAGGCAGAGCACTGAATCGCTCCACTTGGGGTGAGACTCCAGTACTTCCCATTGCAAGATCGGAGGGCACAGCGCTTTGTCTCCCTTTCCATCTCCATCTGAAACACCTCTTGATCTGACTCCTCATCCTGATTGGCCGATAAATCAACACCTAAAATAGTAATCAGATTGCTGTTTCAGCTAGGAGAGTAAAGTTAAGTAATACACAATACATTTTCTGATTAAAAAACACAGATATTCTCATAAATCTGTATTATAAAAAGTACATTCAAGGGCTGTTTATCCTGATTTGTCCATTGACAATTTTTTTTTGGTGTATCCTAAAGAAGTTAGGTTTATTCAGTAATATGAAATGGTATGGCTAGTATAAAACATATTACCCTATAACTGAAAAAGAATAAAACACATTTCACAGTGATAATTGGAATAAAAGAATGCAGGTGTGCAAAAAGAAAACAGGTGAAAAGACCAGAATAAATAGGTGCATTATGAATAAAGAAGGTGGAGGATGTTGAAATCACCTCTGCATTAAAATTCTTGTTTTAAAAACTCACTTTTTTTACATGCATGCACACACACCGACAGATTTCCAGAGCTCTAGCTAGCAAGGCAAAGCTCAGAGCTGTACTTTAATTAGTTTGCTTAAGCAGGACAATCCTTTTGCAAATGCTGGATATGAAAAATAAATAAATAAATAAATAAATTGGGCTCCCCGCAAGCAAGGTTTAACAATTCACACAAAAAGAGCAGCCTGTGTCAATTTTAATGCTGCTTTAGATGATTTATCAAAAACAAATGTGAATATGGCCCATGGCTATTATTATTTATGAACCATGCTGCAATCACAGCTCACCCTGGCGCATGGAGATGTTTCTTTCGTTGCTGGCAGTGAGCACCACTTGCCCGTGACTTTGCTCGAGGACGAAAAGCTCATCTTTGCCGACACGCGCGCTCTTGCCTGACTTCATAGTCCCGGTGGGGCCCGTGGGCGCGATGTATTTGCCGGTGGCGTCCCGGAAAGCCACCTTCCCCGCGCGAAATTCCAGCGTGAACCCGGTGCCCGTGCCCGGTTTGGCAGTCAGGGCACCACTGCACGTCAGGAAGCGGTTGTCCGCGGTCTGCAGATGATACCGGTGGTCCAGGTACACGAGTGTGAGCAGTGAGTCCACACCCCACGGCACGTCGCGGTCCACGGCGAGCTCGTTCCTCTCGACGCACAGGTGCGCGTACCGCTTGCGCGAGATGCTGTACACGTTCACCTGAGGATGGACAGCCAGGTGCACGTTCCATTTCTCCGCGGGAGAGATGCTTTGCGCAAAGCACGCGATCCGGTCCTCGGTCCCGCCCAGGTAGCGCGCGTGGGGCTCGGACTGCAGGGACCACCGGCCGTCATCGTGGGCGATCACAAGGAACCGACAGTCCGGGCCGGGCTGCTCGCTGTCCGCGGTCACGTTGCCGTCCTTGTCAGTGGCGAGGTATCGTCCCAGGTGGCTTTTGATGAACACGGCATTGGAGTCTCCGTGGTCTCCGGACTGCTCCAGTGTCCACACCTGCTTTTTCTTCATGGAGCTCGCGGAGGCGTTGATTTTAAAACCAAACGTCTCCGCAGTCAGATATTTGTTACCGGCGTTTATTAGCCCGAACCGAATCACCAAAGTCTCACCTAATCCTTCAGAAGCCATGCTGGAGCTGTTTGGACGTTACGGTTCGATGAGAATCGGTGAGCACGAGCAGCGGTTCCGAGGAGTGGGTGTGACAAGTGATATACACGATGGCGCGTGAGAGAGAGAGAGAGAGAGAGAGAGAGAGAGAGAGAGAGAGAGAGAGAGAGAGAGAGAGAGAGAGAGAGAGAGAGAGAGGTAGGTGCTGATGCTGATGTTGATATGTAGGCTGTAGTAGCCTATGTAATTTTTGTAGGTGTCTTGCTTTTGTATTCCACATTCAGAAGCATCATTGGACTGGACAGATGTTTATACACCACATGATTTACTGTAATAAAATGCAGACTAGAACCGCTACCTTCCCACGTCATCTGGCTGCTGTTGCTATGGGAAGAATAGAAATATCCTAAATTAAAGTGCCTTCCCTTGTGAAAAAAGAAGTGCATTTAAAAAGATTAGCTACTTATCATAGAAATACTAGGCTATGCCTACTTTAAAATCATTGTACGAACTGAATATAGCCTAATGTTTTCTGACAAATTGTGACAATAATTGTGCATTATATTTAGGCTATAGGCCTACATCTAAATGTTTTAGGCCATTATAGGCTGTTTAAAAGTATAGGCTATTCAATAATTAGTTGAACTAAATATAACAATGTCTAACAATATAGCAATATCAGTCATTTCAAAAGCTACTTTATTATAGCGATTATTTTTTCGAAATAGACGGTTAAAGTTATAGGCTGAATACACATTTGTAAAGCTCATTTGTATTTGCACTTGTGTAGCCTATGTCATCTATTTAAAACATATTTATAATTTGTAGCCCAATGTTGAGTTTCAAGTTATTACAAATATGTCTCAAGCGTGCATCTTTAAAGCATGACAAAGATTAGGCTAATCATGCTTAAAATGTAGGTCTACTTTATTTTGCAAATTTTTTTTTGACATTATTACATAGTTTAAAAATGAGAAACATAGTAGGGCCTACACCTAGTGACCTTTTAGTTAATTAATGTTAAATTTGCATGTATAGGCCTACAAATTTAGCCTTTCGAGAAGCTCATTCAATCGCACGCACTTCTTTTGCACAAGTTTGCCAAAAATATGGCTATCTTGTTTTGAGTTTATTGAATCCTCTGTTTTCAATGTTACTCGTCGAAAAAAAAGTTTCTTCAGTTAAATGAAGTGTTTGACTGTTTTATTTGACAAGTGTTTGTTGTTGTCAATGCACAGCCTAGTCCGCACGTAGCCTAAGTGCGGCTTTAAAAAAATATATATTATTATTAAAATTGGAAGACTTTGGAACTGGGGTGCATATATAGGACACTTGAAGAGGTTTTCTGCAACAGCTTTCAACCTGTAGCTTTCGACTGAGGGCTAGAGCTTGGTCAGTAATACATGGCTAGGAAACCAGACGTGGCGACTTTAAGCGAGGCCAGAAGGGGGCGCTCATCGTGTGCTCTATGTCAGTTAATGCCCCAGTAAACTCATGGTAAAATTCTACTAAAAAGTTGTTGATAATAATGATAATATAATAATAAAATGATAATAATATTAACGATATATATATATATATATATATATATATATATATATATATATATATATATATATATATATATATATATATATATATATATATATATATATATATATATATATTGTTAATATTATTATCATAACAACTTGTTGTTGTTTTTTTAGCAGTGCAGATGTCCCCTAAACATTTCCTCTGCTCATCTGAAATAAGGATGAAGGAAACAGGAACTTGTCCGGTTATTTTCAGGGCAAGCTGCAGCTTTCCCCTTCCTCTTGTAAAAGACAGGATATTGATTCAGTCCTTTATGCTCTGCTGACTGTTTGATGGAAATTAAATCTCTCCACTTCTTTTTTTCTTCTGCACATGAACACACATATAACCTAAATATCGGTGGGGGTAACCTCCAAAGACCCAGGAAAAACAAATCTTTTGAATTTATGAACTATGAGAATGAACTGATATACTTTATGCAATATGTGTGTGTGTAAAATGGCATAAGCAGGTTTTCCCATTCAATGCAATGTACACTGTATCTAATTGGTATATTAATGTGTTCTTGGAGCAAAATAAAATGACAAAAGAAGTGTAATAATGGGAGTAATATTAGCAACAATTTCATAATAATGTTCTAATATTTTCTAATATATTTAATATTTTATAGGAAAATTGATAAGTTAATTTCTTTCCCTACTAACTTGAGTCAAAATTCTAGCTTGATAAACATTGCAAGTCCCAGGGTACTCTAAATTAACGCTCTGTTTTGTAACAGAGATATTTTGATTAGAAACCCATTTTCCTGAGATGTTTCTCTTAAGACAGCCAGACTTAACATGCGATGTCAGAGAAATTCCCTTAAATATAATGTCCTCGTGAGGGCAGTGGCAGATAAGAGGTATAGTACAATTATTGATTGCAATAAGGGACAGTTCATTATGTATTATAGCCTATTCACACATTGTGTTTGGTGTTGCCAATTTTATAAACAACAAAAAAGAACAGGTAATCACACAACACATTAGATATTTTTATACTGGCAGATATATGTAAAATTCAGGCACAAATATAATTAACATTAAATGTAACATTTGTGTTTAAATTAGCAGGAAGACATTGAGGAGGGCACCACCATCTCCCAGGACCTGAAGTGGGACAATCACATTGACTCCATTGTGAAAAAGGCCCAGCAGAGATTATACTTCCTTCACCAGCTGAGGAAGTTTAACCTGCCACAGGAGCTGTTGACACAGTTCAACTCAGCCGTCATTGAGTCGGCCCTGTCCGGTTTGGTTCAGCCACCAAATCAGACATCAGGAGACTACAACGGACAGTCCAAACTGTGGAGAGGATTATTGAAGCTCCCCTGCTCCAGGACCTGTACTCTTCCAGAGTAAGGAAAAGGCCCGGTGAAATCATCCATTCACAGCACCTCGTGCAGAACAGGAACAGGCTATTTCTCTCTTGAACAAAACGTCATTCAGTTGCAAAACTCCACTTTTAACTCCACTAGAAAACATCTATTTAGTCCTCTTTATGCATATTATTATTCACAATATTTTCATTATCTGTACATTTTTGATTATCTGTACATTTTTATTCTGACTAAACCTATCTGCGTCTTTATACTTTTGTAATATATATTTTGTATTATTCTTAAACTGTGTGTCATTATAATTAATTGTGTGTGCACAATTGAAATTTTTGGACATTTTCTAATGACTGATCTTGAAATTTTTCTAGTGACTGATCACATCTAAAATGTTCAGGCCAAATTGAATTTCTGTGAATTGATGCAATTTAATTCAAAGAAATTAAATTTGGCCAAGTAAAAAATGTATGTGATTAGTCACTAAAAAATGTTCAGTTGGATCCCTGATTTTATTTTATTTTTTACTGTGTGCAAGTATACTTGGCAATAAAGCTCTTTGAAAAAAACTGATTCTGATTAAATACAGCACATTACACAAACCATGCAGTATATAAATTCTTGATACAGCACTGTAAAAAAAGTTCAGGTCTCCAATTGAAAATGTTCAAGTCTAAATATTTCAGTTGGCCGAATTGAATTTCTATTAATTAAATTGCATCAATTCGGCCAACTGAAAAAATTAAGATGTGATCAGTCACTATAAAATTTTCATTAGGATTATATATATATATATATATATATATATATATATATATATATATATATATATATATATATATATATATATATATATATATATATATATATAATTTTTGTTTTTTCTACAGTGAGCTTGACTGAACAAATTCTATATCTAAGTTTAAATTTGTTTTATTTTATTTATTTGGTTACACTTTACAATAAAGTTCCAGTAGTTAATGCATTATATTAACTAACAATAAGCAATGTTTACGGTATCTGTTAATCTTTGTAAATGTTAGTTAATTAAAAATACAATTATTTTTTGTTCATGTTAGCTCAGATCCAATAATTAATATTAGATACAACTTTTGATTTTAATAATGTATTAGTAAATGTTTAATTTAATCTTAATAAATGCTTTAGAAGTCATGTTCACTGTCACTGATACCCTTTAAAATGTTTACCATTTGGGTAATAATATCATTTATATCAATATGCAAAAGGATATCATTATGTACTAAAATGCACAAAGTGACAGCTGTAAACCCTATTGCTCAAAATAATTTATTGGTTTGAGTAGAGGCAACTCAAATTAAACAAATTAGTTCAAACTAATTAACTTTGAGCATTTAACTTTCTTCTCAAAACCAACAAATTTTAAGTTATCTGAATTGTTTTATTGTTTTGAGTTTCATGAGCTGTTTCTTTTCATTTAGACTGAAACTGAGCTGGGATTTCTATTTTACAGCACACTTTGCCATGACAATAAAAAGGGACAGTAAACAGCAAAATAAAGTGTTACATATGTGTGTGTGTGTGTGTGTGTGTGTGTGTGTGTGTGTGTGTGTGTGTGTGTGTGTGTGTGTGTGTGTGTGTGTGTGTGTGTGTGTGTGTGTGTGTGTGTGTGTGTGTGTGTGTGTTAAGTGGGAGATTTAGGTGTTTTGTCATGCTAGATTAGAAGAGTTTCTGTTAAATTGTTTTAAGGTTTCCATCATGGTGACAAGAGCATGAGTTTCGTTTAAGAACAGATATATGAGGTATATATTAAATTTCTGTCCTCATTCAGCAAGTATGCTAATGCTACCAAAGCATTATTTTACCAATTAGCAAGGTAGCATTTATTGAATAAGCCAGTTAACACAAGTCAAGTTTCCACTACAATTTTAAATTACATGATATTTTTAAGTTAAATGTATGCATTAGCTTACTCAAATATTTCAAGTTCAGAGCATTTATAATGTATGATTACGTAAACTTTACATTTCATAATTTAAATTTCTTTGATGTAACTGATTGCCTCGATTGTTTTGAGTTTTGCCAACTCCAGGTTTATAGTGTAATGTAGTTATCTTTAACTAGGGGTTACAACTTTTTTTAAAGGTGTTCATGTATCTTAACATCTAGTGTTTTTCCTGGGGGAAAAGGGACTTTTCACTACAAACACACTAATGCATCAAGATGAAGCATCTCTGTGACAAGAATTCAATGATACCATTTTTACATTAACATGATGCCTCTAAACACAACCAGCCTAAAGTAAACCAGAAAAACAGCTATGTTTAGGATGCATTCATACAGAAGAAGCTAATTACACCAGCTTCATGTAATCTCTTAATGAGCTGAACACTTATGTGGCTCAGAAATACACATTTTTGACTTGCTTGCAGGCTTCCAGCACTGACGGGTTATGCCCATATCTCTGCTAATGAAGCGGTGTAAACGATGCACAAAGTGCAAATCTCTCAATTTAATAAGGTTCATCTGTCAAATCCAATTAACTAATGAAACCATTAAATTAAAATACCATCCCAAAATATATAATGCTAAAAGCTATGTTGTTGTTTTTTTTTCTCAATAGCCTTAAAAGTAAGTAGCAGAAAATACCATATTGTTGATGTACAATGTGGCAGGTTTCTCACTTTTCAGGTTAAGATTTTGTTAGTACTTGTTGGAACAATACACTTTTGTAAACGTCAACTCGCATAACATTAAAATCTCTTTTTTCCAAAGACCTACGAATGAAATTCAGAAACACAGGAATGTCCTGTTTTCTGTTGGGGATTTGTGCCCATGATAAGGCAGGTATTCCAAGGATTCAATGCATCTTTAGAATGCTTGTTGAAAGGAAACCCATCTGTGTCATGAAAGTGTCCTTGCATAAATTCTTGCATGATCTTCTTAATTAGAATCAACAGCTCTCTCTGCTGATGATAATGTAGAAATTGAAACTCAAACTCTTTTTGTAATTGTTTTTTATTGTAATATATTTTTATAAGTTGGATTTCCAGCATCATTATTCCACCCTTCCATTTTTTAACATATATTATTTTTGTGAGATGATATTTTTAAAATAGAACTTTTGTAACATTATAAATGCCTTTACTGTCACTTTTGATCAATTTAAAGGATAGTTAACCCAAAAATATACAATATCCCAAATATAATATCAAACAACCCCAAAATTACCCCATGATTTACTCCCCCCACATTTTTCTTTCAGAGGAATACATATTTAAACTAAAATGCCCTGGCTCTTCCAAGCATTATAATGGCAGTAAATGGCAGCCCAAAAAAGATTATCCAACCATTATAAAAGTACTCAACATGGCTTCTATTTAGCCATATATAGCCATATTTAACATGTTATTAAGTAAAATATTAAGCTATGGACTGACTGCCTTCAGTATTCAACTAATGGAAAAAACGACTTGCTCGACGATGACATCAATCGTATTGTAAACATTTTGAACTACAAGAGATGTTACATTTTCTTCATAAGTTGAATATGGAAGGTGATCTGCCGGTAGCTAGATATTTTACTTTATAAAGTTTTAAATAAGGATATTTTTCTTACAAAAACCCATCAATTCGCTTCAGAAGGTCTTTATTAACCCCTGGAGCTGTGTGGAGTACTTTTATAATTTTAAACTTTTATGCCATTATAAAGCTTAGATTACCCAGGACATTTTCCTTTATTATACAAGTTTTTCCTTTATTATTTTCGTATCATTATAAAATAAGAAAAAAAAGCTCTAAAATAATGCATTGCAGTGCATGTAAAATAACCAAAATTAAAGATATTTCCATCCCATCTTAACATTTTTCAAACAAAATCTTTTTTTTTCTTCTCATCGCTAAAATTGAGAATCTGATTTACATGATTGCTTTCGTCAAGAAGTAAAACAGAATCTTTTTTTGGTTTGTGCATGTTCTGACACATATATACATTCCTGAAATGACAGCGAGTGACCACCCTTTTCCTTATTTAGTATATACAAGCAGAGAGCAAGCAACACTATGTAGGCTGAGTTGCCTTTTATGAAAGTCCTTAATCAGAGCTCCTTGCCTTATGATGTTATATCATCATGTAGACAGCATGAAGTTGGCTTCTAACACATCTCAAATTGAAAGCACTGTGCTCTGAACCACTCTGAGAGAGATTAAATGGGACTGAAACATTGAAAAATACCTGGGGAAGGTTACCTGTGGAAGACAAACATTGACGTTACATCATGAGGCATGTACCTTACTGTCACAAGATCAATCATGCTTAGTTTCTTTTTGTCAACCTCAGTCATTTTGGTTATATTTCCATATTAGGAGTCTACCTGTTCCCATTGCTTATAGAGAGCAGCATCCACGAGTCCATCCCATCAGACCTTTGTCTGAGTGTGTGTTACCTGTCAATGTTTCCATATAGGGTACTCTAGGTCTGATGGGTGGAGACAGTCAGTTTAGGCCACTTATAGTGCTTCTGTGTGTTATCTTATTGTGTATTTCAATTATCCATATGTTTTAAGCAATAATGGAATACAGTAATTGTTTCTTTTCATTTTTTAATAAAAGAATCATGAAGAAGTGCAATGACAGCAGAGAGAGAAGCAGAGAGTCCCAATCACTCTTTCTAATTTCCGCTTTAAGGAATCACGTGACATTGCCTGGTCCAAAGTACAATACCATGTGACTCATTCAGAGATTGCCTTATAAGGAGATTGGCTGAATATCTCTTAAAGGGACACTGAACAAACTTTCTTTGTAAACAAGACACAACAGAAAGGTTATCTCTTTCCTTTATATTGGGCAGCGTGACACGTTTGAACTCTGTATGGCTATATGGGAAAAAAACCTTTCATTTAATTCTGTGTGCTTGTTTGTACCCTCCATCACAATAAACATGCCCTTATGTTAAAACAGCTGCTCAAACTAATAAATGAATGAACAATCACACTTTACAAGCTTACCAACCAGTTTATACGGTATAATTATTTCTGAGAGCAGACAAAATTAAAATTGGCTTACTTTATATTTCCTCTCTGATACAAGTTCCTGCGACTTCCTTTCACATTTGTCACATGCTGTAGCTGTAATACTTTAAGTTGTCTATCGCTCCTCCACTTCCTCTTTCTGTTTGAAACATCCTTATAAGGGCTTCGGTAATCTGCTGATGAGAGAAATATGGGATCTAAAACTGATAAAACACCATCATAAACACACACATACACCATTCATATTAATCTTAACCATGGGAGTCATGGACCCCCCCACACCCTTAACAAGAAGCTGATACTCACACACCCAAGAAACAATGAATGCTGTAACATACATCAATTTATAAAAATGTAGTGGCAATAGGTTGTAATGACTCATTCACCTCTGTGCTTACCTATGCTTTACAGTGCAGTGAGCTATGGTGTAACTTTAGGTTGAGTCACCTATTCAAAATTCAGTGTTAATATTGTTGCAAGCATCTGCTCATCTTGTTTGGTTGGGGGTGGGCAGGTGTAATGGGTATCACTGCAGTTAGAATAATCATTCCAGCTATCTATTGATGACAAGCTGCTTTTATTACTAGATAAATCACACATAGGGCGTTGACCAAACCGTGTGGTGACATACTGATACTTCAATATAAAGCTCCTGAATAGTTAATTAACATAAAGTATACAATTTGGTTGTCTTTTTAGTTCAACACTGATAAAATAGGACAATAACTTAGGAGCATCCCAGTCAAAACATGTTGCAACGTGTCTCATATTGCCTATGCTAAGGGCAACAAACATATAACAGGGATTATCACCTATTTATGGCACCATTGGAAAACGCATTTGCCAATAAAGGATTAACATATAGTTCCACTGTTAATATGAAATCAATATCGGGTCTCATTTAAATAGTATAAGAATATTTTTAGCTATAGCAATTTTATGACATTTGGGGCTAATTCAAAGTCTTACTTTAAGCAAACTAATAAGTTAGCCAGTGTTACCCTGGAAACTCTTCAAAACGCCTGCATTCAACATTTAGTAAAAGTTTAAGACAGTAACTGATATTTAATGTATAATTATTTTATAGCAACAAAGCATGTAGGCTAATATGCGAGCACTCCCAAGATCTGTCTAATGCAGCAGCAGCGTGAAACGTAATCGGTTATGACGTATTACGCAAAAGCCGGGTACTACACACAGGAAGTGTCCGCCGGTTCAGGCGAGCAACATGCCCTTGTTTTCTATCCCCTGCTTTGCAGACAGCCCGACATTCCAACATTAGTTGATGTTACATACTTCTGAGCAATGATGTATACAGGAGACAATGGTCCCAACTAAGATTGTAAACATTCCTTCTTTAATTTCTGAATGACTCCTGAAGCATCCACAGACTGCAACTTTAAATTATATTACAAACGGCTTCAAAGCATTGTGTGCACAAAAGTGACCTGCGATCATTTGAAACAATGCAACAGTTTTAATGTTGGTTTTAATGTTGATTTGTAGTTGATTTTAAAAATGGTGATGAGAAATAGCTGCACTTTAAAAGAGAGCCACGCCCACGTAGTTCATCTAATCCTTACTGACCTAAAACAATGAATTAATCGGATAGATGAACAATAAACGTCTTTTTATTAACTGACCCTGAATAAATCGCTTTTAACAAACATGTTTATGTCAAATACTGACTAAAAGTATGCGGCAGTATGTTCAATAATGCTCTTCTGATCTAACTCGTATTATACACTATGGTCATTTACAGTGCAATAACACATACATTAAATACAATACAATGAAATAAATTTGTAACGTTACTAATATAAACGTATGTCGTAATACCAGTGCTCCGTGTCCTGTCATTTCTGCAACCTGATTAAAGGCTTATTTAAATGTTTTTGTTCCTTCACTAGAGTTTCAGTGAACTAGTAACGTTAAGCAAACTGTTCGGTCGATATGTAAAATGTACGTTATTTTCAAAAAATTAAGCCACAGCTAAGCATCCTACTCTCAATCGTTAGGACAATTTCACTGCGCCCAATTCCGATTTATTGAAATATTCTTACTTCAGTAATATATATGGCTATGTGGTATTAAATTAACTTTTAATTTCTTACTTTTTCCAAATAATTTTGCCTGTTCGAATAGCTCTGCATTACATTATTTCAACTCAGTCAGAACTTGAATTTCAAGCAACTAGCTTGAAACTCGCCAAGTGGACGACGGCTGGCCAATCATATTGCTCGATGCCGAAAGTTTACCTTATATGGAAGGAGCCGGCCGCAACGCAAGGTATAAAACTGTGACCCACCTCACACATAGTATTGTGAGTTTTCAGTGCACGCTGAGAAGATCTTCCCCTTGTTCACAATAACCTACTAATACACAGGTGAGACAGCTTTTATAACATTTATATGGTTTTGATATTGATAATGGCGTTGGTTGGAGATTATGTTTTATTCCTTAAGCTACGCATTTTCAGTTCATATTGATAATGTGATTGAGTTAATTTTGAATACAGTTTGAGTAACGTTAATTTAAACGGTGTAATCTGTGGATTTTCCCAGCTCTGCTTTTAAGGTTGGAAATAGTGTGCTTTTTTTTCTCTTTTTAGAAGTAGTTATCAATCAGTAACGTTAGCAATTTTAGCTTTCTTAGCTGAAAGTACTTAACGTTAACCATTACGATTCCTTTTGTAACTAACGTTAGAGGGGCTTAGTTAAATCCACGCTTTGAATGTAAAGTGCTCTAATTCATATAACGTTAAGTTAATGCAATTAAATGTGGATTTAGTGGCGTAGTGTCTGTTCGCAGTTTGAATGGTGGGTGTGGCTACGCCAAAGCATTAACCGGCATCTCTAACCTTAGCCGTTTGGTTCGTTACCGTGAGGTTTAACTTTCATGGTTTTTAAAATGGTTGAAAGTTTCTTTGTTAAACGTTTGGCTGCAATGAACTTCGCAGACTTGTTATTTCTTATCACTAAATTGCACGCACTGCATAACTTATCGTATCTGCTGAAGTGCCTGCATTACAATTCCCTTTGACAAGGGGTTCATTTTCAACCATCAGGATTATAATGAGGATCGCTTGGTAAAGCGCTTATCTCGGCCTTTGAAACTGGGAGTGGTCGTGTCCGTTGGTCTGATTCCACGCGCTGAATCTCCGGCATTGAGCTGCTCGAACTTATTGCCATATAAGGCAATAGTGAGACTGCCTGACCACTTCCTTTGTCTCAAACCGATTGGTTTCAACCTTGCGCCTTTGCGCCGCCTACTGGCGAGTTGTCATGCGTACATCAAGCATTATCGCCGCCTATAAGAGAAACTAAGAATTGCACATCTAAAGATTTCACTCTCTTTTTCTGTACAGCCATGGATGAGGAAATCGCTGCCCTGGTCGTTGACAACGGCTCCGGTATGTGCAAAGCCGGTTTTGCTGGAGATGATGCCCCTCGTGCTGTTTTCCCTTCCATTGTTGGTCGACCCAGGCATCAGGTATTTATTTTATTTTTAAACCTTAGAAACGATCATGCTTAAATGTAGAATTCTAAACAAGCTGCCTTTATAGTGACATTTTATTAATTTATTTTTACAAAGCATCTTAATTGGACAGGAAGGCTGTTAATGTTGTATAATTTATAACGATACTCCAATTTCATCTGTAAAACAGCTCCACAGACGTTACTTAGTGTCACTAAGTACAATTTAACATGTTAAAGTACTAAAGTTATGAAACCACTGAAAAAACGGCTCTACATAGTGTCCTCTTTCTCTGACAGATGAGAACTTTAACTAAAATGTCAGCGCAGTGATCTAAACAGATTTTCTGAATGTGGCTGTCCTTTTAAGCCTGTATAGGTCCCCCTAATCCCTTTGCAAGATTAAACTACATGATTTTTCTTTGCACTTCCTCATTGCTGAGGTGCCTAATTTTATTTTCCTTTCATTAGGGAGTGATGGTTGGCATGGGACAGAAGGACTCCTATGTGGGAGATGAGGCTCAGAGCAAGAGAGGTATCCTGACCCTTAAGTATCCTATTGAGCACGGTATCGTGACCAACTGGGATGATATGGAGAAGATCTGGCACCACACCTTCTACAATGAGCTGCGTGTTGCCCCTGAGGAGCACCCTGTCCTGCTCACAGAGGCTCCCCTGAATCCCAAAGCCAACAGGGAGAAGATGACACAGGTGCGTTGGCTCATTCATATGATTTCTACTGCTGATTGACTTGTTTCCTCTTTGTTCATTTTTCTCTTCCATCCATTTCCTCTCAGGCGCTCTGTCCTCTCATGATCTCCTGATAGGAGGTTCAAAAGGTTTATCCTTCTTTGCTGCTTTTCTTGCACTCTCCTCCCCTTTTCCCCTTTTCCCTTTTTCTTGTATGGTAGCTCTTCTAACACTTCTTACTAGCACTGTCCTGTGTGTACCATATCAGCATGGTGTGCCAGGGAGGCTTCCTGCCTGATATTGCTCCCTTAACCATGTATTGGTTTGGGTGTGGATGCATTGGAAGTGTCTTAAGGGAGTTATTTAAACATCTAACTCTTGTTCTTTCCTACAGATCATGTTTGAGACCTTCAACACCCCTGCCATGTATGTGGCCATCCAGGCTGTGCTCTCCCTGTATGCTTCTGGTCGTACTACTGGTATTGTGATGGATTCTGGTGATGGTGTTACCCACACCGTGCCCATCTATGAGGGTTATGCTCTTCCCCATGCCATCCTGCGTTTGGATCTGGCTGGTCGTGACCTGACAGACTACCTGATGAAGATCCTAACAGAGCGTGGCTACAGCTTCACCACCACGGCCGAGAGAGAAATTGTCCGTGACATCAAGGAGAAGCTGTGCTACGTGGCCCTAGACTTCGAGCAGGAGATGGGAACCGCTGCCTCATCTTCCTCCCTGGAGAAGAGCTACGAGCTGCCTGACGGGCAGGTCATCACCATTGGAAACGAGCGTTTCCGTTGCCCTGAGGCTCTCTTCCAGCCTTCCTTCCTGGGTGAGTTTCATGCTGTGCAATGGACCGGCTTGTGTTAACCAATCCCTGTATTAACTGGTTTAGTTTGCCTAACTTTTGTTTCCTTTATGCAGGTATGGAATCTTGCGGTATTCACGAGACTACCTTCAACTCAATCATGAAGTGTGACGTCGACATCCGTAAGGATCTGTATGCCAACACAGTGCTGTCTGGAGGTACCACCATGTACCCTGGCATTGCTGACCGTATGCAGAAGGAGATTACTTCCCTGGCTCCTTCCACCATGAAGATCAAGGTGATGCACCATAAATGCATGCAAAGATGATGTTTAAGTTTGCTTGCAGTGGTTAAAGATAAGCTTACATCTCTTTTCTTGTAGATCATTGCTCCCCCTGAGCGCAAATACTCCGTCTGGATCGGTGGCTCCATCTTGGCCTCCCTGTCCACCTTCCAGCAGATGTGGATCAGCAAGCAGGAGTACGATGAGTCCGGCCCATCCATTGTCCACAGGAAGTGCTTCTAAACAGAACTATTGCCACCATAAATGGCCATGCAGTAGGATTCAAACGACCAACCTTAACCTCTCGAACAAGATGACATCAGCATGGCTTTTGCTCTGTATGGCGCATTGACTCAGGATGCGGAAACTGGAAAGGGAGGTAGTTGTCTTGCAGGGGATAAGCTTTCCCCGAGAGGACTTCAATGTACATTTCTTCTTTTTAGTCATTCCAGAAGCGTCTACCACTCTGCCCTCATCACAGTGGGCATACATGACCTTTGTTAAAGTGTTTGTAAATTATGTACTCAATACATGCTTTTCTTTTTTGTACTTCAGCCTTAAACTTGGTCCAGTTTGTTATTGTTGCAATGATGGGGAAAGCTTTACCTTTAAGTGAATATCTTGCAGGACTCCCCTAGGGTATGTGAATAAGGGACAATCCCTTGCCTCTGTAAGCCAGGGTGTCTCTGTACACTGACAAGTAAACCCAAATAAAACGTGCACATGTAAAACCACACACTGTCTGCTGTCTTCAGTTGATTTCTTGTTTTAAAATGATTTACTAAAATTGCTGTATGCAATGGGTTTGCAGTTCACTTACACACCACCTCCCCCTTAAGACATGCTCTTGGTCATGGCAAGTAAACCAGATCATTTAAATTCACTTTGCCGTTTAGTCTTCAAATGACAACCCCAGTTTCACAGACCAGGCTTAAGCCTGTCCCAGACTTAAATGCCTGTTTGAGCTGATTTAACTGATTGCAACCTGCTCTGACACCTTAATTTGTCAGTGTCAATATGCAAACTTTATGAAAGTTGCTTTAATTTACTAATTGAACTAAAGCCTTATCTGGTCTTAACATTAACAATTTGATATCAGGCCTAACTGTTTACAGAGGATTCAAGTAAAATTTGGTTTACTTTAGTTGCCACAATCACATGATTAGGACACAAACATACTCTATAAATGTTTTGGACAAACCACATGCACGGCTCATTCTGCATGCACAGATTTGGGGACAGGAATGTACAGTTATGTCTGGACAATGAACCCTACGTTTGAGTGCCTTCTCATTTCTCATATTGGGGATGAATTACATCTACACGTTCATTTGTTTTCATGTTACTATTTCACTGGCTACCCAACATGGAGTGTATACATTTGAAGGGGCTTTTCGTTTCTAGTCAATCCCGTAATTTACATCGGAGATATTGTATCCTGCTTCTGAGGAGCCACTGTCCTGGTGAGTTTAAAGCAACCCTAAATCAAACATTGTCTAACGAAGAGCAGCTAATCAAGCTCTTCAGGATCGCTTAAAAATACAAAGGTAGGTTGGGGAAAAAAACACTGGCTCCCTAGGAGCAGAGTTTAAGTGCTCTGTTTTACATTATAATTGTTACATTTGATTTGTAGACTGAAAACGGAGAAAATATTTGTCTTTTCGTTGTTTCAAATTAGACCACACCCGGCCGGGACCCTTTTCCTAGTTGCTCCGTACCGGAAATATGTACGTCTCCCAAATAATTCCGGTTGTGCTTCCGCTATGCGTGTGCCACTGCCAACCAATTGCTGAACTATACATTTATTGAGATGGCAAGAATTTGTTTTTGTGGATTAAATGACATATCGAAATACATTTCCCTAAAGCGGCATGGATAATCACTTTGAAACGGTAAGTTACAACAGAGGGCTGATCATTCATGCTAATATAGTTAGCTTCTGCATTTTGTTGCCTTTAAAGACTAATTTACTTAACCAACAACAATGTTTTGAAACGATTAGGATGTATTTATTTTTTATTATTTGTGACGCGAAGATGCGGGCTTCTTAGGGGGCAGATAAGCATGCAGATCTCTAAAATAACGCCTTGGAAAATATCACCATGATGATGACCATAGTTTATGTGATGATAATGTATTGACTACGTCTGTACTACAGTAATATAGTTTTTAAATACCGTAAATTCGTACCAGCGTAAAAAAAATGATGTGTAATTAGCGGCATGAAGGCTTTCTGACATTTTTTACATCGTGACAGCGGTTACCACAGTTGCATTGTAAGATTGGAGATATTTAAAAGTAAAATAAAAAAATAAACTATGCCTGAAGGACTTAAATGTCACAATTAGCAAACAATGAACTCTCCCTCTTGTTTAAAATAAAAACTCAACTAGTGCTTGTTTAAATGACTGAATGTGCTTGTTTTTTTCTCTTTATGCTCTCCAGGCTCTGTGCTGCTCAGATAGCATTTCTCAAACTTCTGTCACCATCTCAGATTTCTCAGATGAGATTCTACTGAATATCCTGCGATTCATTCCAAGCCATGACCTGATGCTCAATGTGAGTCAAGTGTGCCGCAAACTTCAAACTCTCTGTCTGGACAAGAGCTTAAGAGCCCACGTACACCTGCATAAAGAATACACGGTAAGCCTAAAAAACACACTTTCTGACAAACACACTGATTTAATTAGGGCAGATATTATTAAGAGCATAATTTCCCCTAAAAACACTATATTCTATTTCTATTTGAGGTTACAGAACTGTTAAACCACCTTGTGAATTGTGTATTAAACACACAATTCACAAGGTGAGTTCACAATTCACAATTCACAAGGTTACCTTTCTGCAGCTAAACAGCTCCAAAACTGAAGCTATCCTAGTCGGCACTCCACTTCAGGTCCAGAAGTCCGTTATCACCAGCATTGCTTTCTCTGATCAGGTCATTCGTCTTTCCACTTCAGTCACGAATCTGGGGGTCAGAATGGAATCACAGCTTACTTTTGAAGCGCACATCAAACACCTGTGTAAGACCTCCTTCTTCCACCTCAGAAACATTGCCAAACTTCGTCCCATTCTATCACTGGCTGATGCGGAGAAGCTTGTCCATGCCTTTATCTCCTCCAGGCTGGACTACTATAATGCGCTCCTTATTGGCATCCCTAGCAAAAATCTCCAGAGGCTGCAGTGTATTCAGAACAGCGCTGCTAGGATCCTCATGAGGGTGCGCAAATACAACCATATCACCCCCATTCTAAAATCACTCCACTGGCTTCCTGTGTCGTTCAGGATCGAGTACAAGATCTCTCTCCTTACCCACCAGTGCATCCATGGTGTTGCTCCCTCCTATCTCAAGGAACTCCTCACCACACAAACAGCCACTCGTAACCTCCGCTCTGTTTCGCTGTATCGCCTCAAAACTCCCACAGCCAATCTCTGTACTATGGGGGATCGGGCCTTCTGCTCTGCAGCCCCCAGTCTGTGGAATGCTCTCCCTGACCACCTGCGGACTCCACAGACTATAGATACTTTTAAGCGTGGTCTTAAAACCCACCTTTTTAGCAGAGCTTTTAATTGACTTGCTACTTGTTTAATTTATTTTATTTTTCGGTTTTATTTATTTATTGTTGTTGATTGTTTTGTTTTTTTAAATTCTGTAGCACTTTGAGATTTTGTTTAATATAAAGTGCATTATTATAATGTTTTGATGCCTGACGAGGGTTCAACAGTAAGGATTTTTCTGTTTTTGGGCCTGTTTCTGTTTTTCTAAATGTATATGTATTATTTTTATGGAATGCACATCCCCGACAAACACATTTCATCTTCTCTGATGCCATGTGAGAAGATACTAGTTCAGGACAATAATCTCTTCCGTCCAGCAACCTTGTCACTCACATGAGATTGTTGCAATTAGCAAATGACAATGATACACTCAATTCATGATGGACAAAATCAAGTTCAGCCATTTATTTTTCTCATCTGAGAAGTCAATTTACTCTGATATACATCACAATAAGGATGAAAAGATGATTGCAATTTCCATTTCATGGTGAATTTAAATGCATATTTATTTAATTTATTATTTAATGTTTATTTATTTTTAAACTATTGAAAAAAATATTCTTAATATACATTTTCACATATAATTTTACAATTGATTTCATCTAATGTACATGGGGGCATTTTAAGTAAATTTGTAATGTACATAAACTTTCATGAACTTTTCTTGGAAAATGATGTCAATTTCAACCCATTCATAGGTTACCAAGACTATTATACAAGTCTTTTGCGACCATGGACCACAAAATCGGAAGGGTTGATTCTTTATATTTTATTTTATTGAGATTTATGCATCATCTGAATGCTGGATTAATAAGCTTTACATTAATGTATGGTTTGTTAGGATAACTTTAACTTTTGTAAATCTGCAATCTTGAGTGTGCAAAAAAATCTAAATATTAAGAAAATCGCCTTTAAAGTTGTCCAAGCAATGTCCTTAGCAATGCATATTACTACTAATAATATTTTTATATATATTTTAGGTAGGTCATTTACAAAATATCTTTATGGAATATGATCTTTACTTCATAACAATAATTCTGTACCATACAATGTATTGTTGGCTATTGCCTTAAATTTTCCCGTGTGACTTATGACTGGTTTTGTGGTCCAGGGTCACAATTTTTGCAGTTGCAACTAAAACTCATCTATGTTAGCCATCTATTTCTGTCGTCTAAGATAATTTAACATATCTAACAGGTTTTAAAAAGTTGACAAACTGAATTTGTCTGAAATTCTTACCCTTTGAATTGCTTCTTATTCACAGGCAAATGATGATGCTGTGAAGCAGCTCTTGAAGAATTTCTCCGGTGACATCCAGACTTTAAACCTCAGTGGCTGCTACTGGTTGGCCGGCTCTACGGTGGAGCAGGTCACTCGCTGTAAGGGTCTAGTCAGACTGGACCTTTCAGGCTGCCGTTTGACGTCAATTCGGCTTTCGAATCTGCTGACCTCTCTTCGTTCTCTATGCTCGCTGGCATTAGATGTGGGGCCGGGGTTTGACCTCCAGCAGCTGAGTGCAGAGGGTAAGTCTGCTTTGGCACGCCTGCAGGAGCTCAAGCAGACTCTGTTGACTCCCTCTTATGGGGTGGTGCCATGCTGCAGTGCCCTACGACGCCTTCACCTCTATCTAGAGGCCAGCGAAGGCTGGAGGGAAGCAGGCGGCTGCGCACAGCTGATGGTGGGCCAGAGCAGCGTCCCGCACTATCAAAACCTGCGTTGGTTCTCCGCACGCCTCGCACCTGGTGAAGTTAATCGTACTTTGTTGGCGCTCTACTTGGCTGTTTTCAGTATGAGAGTGCCTGAGGGTCTTACAGGACTGGTACTGTCTGTGCCAGGCCCCGCACCACCAAGGCCGGTTGCAATGACGGCGCTGATGGAGAGCATGGCGTCAACAGTGGGAAATACCGTTAGCGCTCTCCAGCTTCCACGTACATGGTTGGATGGTGCTATACTAGGGCGAGTCCTAACACACGGCTGCCCCGTTTACCTAAATGTCTCACGCTGTTCATCTCCAGGGTTTAACCCTCTACATGTGCTCCTTAGTGCGGGTCGGGACCTTACACCTCTACGGAGTCTCAACCTGCGTGGCTGTGGCCGAGGACCTCTCGCAGAGAGCTGTGGAAAGAGTGAGGAGGAGATGGACACGGAGAGTGTCATAGCACTTACTGAATGTTGCCCGCATCTTGTTCAGCTTAATTTGTCTGCCACTCACTACCACCATGCTTTTCCCACGGGGCAGGATGGACACTTGTGTGGCGCTTTAGGACGTCTTGCTGACTTGTGTTCGCTGGCACTTCCGGTGTGCGCCTTGGCGCAATCCTCTCCAACGCCCGTTAACGCTCAGGACTCAAACTCAGACCTCACACCAAGGTCACTTCTTCTCGGCCTTAGAAAGAGCAGCCGTGTCGGCGTGCCTACATATCGACCCTCGACAGAGGTCATGGGGGGTCAGGGTGAGGAGTGGCAGGACAGGGGCTTCTGCATTCAGCCACTGCTTCAAGGTTGCCCAAATTTAGTGGAGCTGGAGCTGATTGGCTCAGGCTTTTCCTCTGCCATGCCACGGAATGAGCCGGCCATCCGCAAGGACCCTGTCGCATGCCCCTGGTCCTACAATGTCGGAGATGGCGAGTTGGCTGCTTTAGGAGGGATGAAATATTTGCGCAAGCTCACCCTTGCTCACTTACCGGGAGTTCTGAAGGGAACAGGATTGATCGATCTGGTTAAGGGGTGCAAGGACCTTAATTCGTTATCACTGGCGAATCTCGGATCATTAAAGACTGTGAATTACACGCACGCCCTGCTGGAGGCTCTTTCCTACTGCACTCAACTCAGGGACTTAAGGTGAATGCACACGCCACTATACACTCCATGTACAAAATTGAGCAAAGAATGTAGACTTGTCATAGCAGAAAGAAAATAAAACATTCAAACAGATATGCCACAAATCCTTTCATATTACAACTGCAGCTCACCAGTAGGGGGCAGCACCATACTGACAGTTTGGCTGTACATCCTGTATGTTTAAATTTTATTTTGTATTATTTCTGTACAATATGTTCCCTATGACCTTGATGTTTAGTTCTATTTCCATTGTGTATTTGGGGCAAACTATGCAGTTAGATGAATGTGGCACAGTAATCATAAATATATGAATTGTCTTTTGATCTATAACAGGGGTTTTCAAACCATTCCTGGAGCCTCCCCAGCACTGCACATTTTGGATATCTCCTTTATTGGCACACCCAGCTCAGGTCATGGATTACTAAACTAATCAGCTGATGAGTTAATACAGCTGTGTTAAATAAGACACTCGTCCAACATATGCGGCCCCCTAAGAAATGCATCTCAATAGATATGTTTACTTGCACTACTTTTCCAAGCTGATTTCAGATTCTTAAAGGGTTAGGCTTCTGTATAGTAAAAGGCACTGCATATGATGGATGGGTGTCTTATTTAACACAGCTGTATTAACTCATCAGCTGATTAGTTTAGTACTCCATGACCTGAGCTGGGTGTGTCTAATAAGGGAGATATCCAAAATGTGCAGTGCTGGGGAGGCTCCAGGAATGGTTTGAAAACCCCTGATCTATAATAAGTACTGAGCTAAATGGTGCAAGCATTAGTGAACAGTGATAGTAGAAGTTTCATTAATTTCATTTGATGACACATTATGGTATCTTAAGCCTTATTCAGATGTTTTTATTCAGATTTAAACGTTTATAAGAGTTATTAGTATGTGGTGTTATTGTTGTCTGAATTTAGAATGTCGGCAGGTAGCCAGAACTAATGTTTACCAATTATAATCTCTTAGAATAACACTGTCCATTATTTTGTTTCTCATGATTTTATTTCGGTGTGAATAAAAAAATAGTTGGAGTAGAAGAGAAAACAGTCGCTGAGCTTGTGTTTACTCAACTATATGTATATTAGTGAGTTTAGTGAGTTTTAATTTGGACCCTGGCTATAAGGAGAACTATACAGGATTAATTAATTCATTAGTTATATAGTTTTTAGCAGAATGTTTTTTCCCCTGTAACTCCTGCATTTATTCACTGTCTGTATATGTGTAAAACTGCAGGCTGGAGCAGCCCTACTTCAATGCAAACGCCGCATTTTTTGAAGAGCTCAGTCAGTGTCACCAGCTGAGGCGTCTTTGTCTAGTTTCTCGACATGGGACTTTCCAGCCCGCCGCTGTGACGGCCTTCATGCAGAGCTGCCCTGATGTCATCATGTGCCACATGTTCATGGGAGGCACCCTGGTGGCATGTAAAACACTGCAGAAAACCCTGCTGGACAGGTTAGTTGTTTAAAGAATCCTTAATAATAAAGATTTAACACGTGTATAATAGCAGTTCTGGAGGTAACCTGGTGTACATCAAATATTCACCTGTTTGTTTTCTTCCCCCTGCAGTTTTTCTATATCTCGTCCAGCCCTTAGTGTGGTGATTTACCCTTTACTGCACGAGGACCTGGCCCATGTGATCAGAGGTATGCCACTTTGCCACCTGGACGAGATCACACTTTTCAAAAGCCGTGTCGCTGAAGAGCCCATGAAACCGCAACTGTGACTGAGACAGACAAAAGGAGAAAACGGAAATCATGTGGTGCATTAACCTGGGTATATTTTGACCCGTGCTATTTTGTGAGAAAGAATTGATGCATTATAGGAAATCTCCTTTTGAAAAGCAAATAGCAATCTGGAAGATTCCAGGAAAAGCATTTGTTTTGACTTGAGAGATCATTGAGCTAAGTGGACAATCACATCATTCTCCAATAAAGAGCTGCTATGAACAAACTCTTTACCAGGTTGACATGTCATCTTTGCATATTCAAATGAACTCCAATCCTTTAAAATGAAGCATACATTAATACATTTTCTGAAGTGCTGTGGAACTTGCATCACATTAAAGGCATACATTTTCTTTTTTTAATCAAACATCCAGTTTATGGTAAATCACATTATACATTTTGGCTTCACATTTTATTGTCAAAGTTTAGTGTATACATATTTAGAGTAAACATTACAGAATATGATCATTGTCAGGAGTATAATCAGTGTTAAAAATATAATTCTCTGTACAAATCGAGTGTCCTCGAAGTTCTGTTTTGAGAAGCAGGGAATGCTTCAAGGAATGAAAACAATAAAACTATTTTAACAGAAATATAAAATTACATTAAGTGTAATAGTTTTGAACAGAAATGCTTATTTGAAACGATCTGTAACCGGTTAACATTATTTTGTAGGTCTGTTTAATATTTTAATTTGGCAGTCAACCAATCATGGCTTTAAATAGAACGACTTATGCAAATCTGAATGTTGACATCCAACATTAGGGATGTGCACATGCTCAGCTGGCAAGTCATTTTTATCCAATGCCACCAGTCTACACTACAATGCACTAGCATTACACAATATGCTAGAGCGCCATTTAGAGCTACATTTCTATTTGGAGAGGAGTTTTCGTTTTTGGGAAGATATGTCTTTAAACAACTACATTTAGTCTTTCCTAAAGGAAATGTGTAAAGTATGATCCCTGAACTTCAGGGGTCGCAATCAAGTTTGCCAAATGATGCAAAATGCTTACAAACCTTTGCTGACAAATAAGCAAGAATACGCAGGTAGCTTACAGAGTGAGTACACATTTACATATACCAACATTGTTTGAACATTGGCAAACTTAAATACAAATATTTGTATAACTGGTGGTGCATTTTGAAAGCAAAATTAAGAGATTCAGCCCCCTTTCATTGGCCAAACAGAGAGTGATTATATTTCATTTGACATTTATACATTTTTCATTTTACAAAAGAGACCTGCTCAAGGCAGCAGCCACACATAGGCTACAACATGTATTTAAACAAAGGCATTTTACATAAAACAGTCACACATCTCCCTGTCATAGATTTGACCAACACACCCTCAGCACCAGGTCCTTCAGCACCCACTCATTCCCAGTCACCTGAATATTAACCTGCTACACCCTCAGGCTCAGCAAGCACCGGTTCACAGCAGCTTTAATTAAAATGTCAGGAGATACATTGATGACGTTACTGTTAAAAATGCACTTCCATAATAGTGAGTGTTGGCAAAAACGGTTGTCATTCATTTCTATGTTGAGGTGGCAGGGGTGTTGTCAGCAACTGCTGAATGTAACTAATAAAGTAACTTGTAATCTTACTTAGTTACTTTTAAAATCAAGTAATCTGTAAAGTAACTAAGTTACTTTTAAAGGAGTAATCTGTTTGCTTGTTGTTTAAAGGCAACACTGTTTGCTACTCCACTTTAGCACACGCATGGGTTAAATGTATGTTTAACAGCACAAGCTAATTCAGTTTTGTTATGGAGTTTCCATAGGCTTAATTGTGTTTTAACACAATTTTGCATAAGTGACTTAAAAACTACAGCGTTGAATAATTATAACATAGCTGTGTGTATATATATATATATATATATATATATATATATATATATATATATATATATATATATAATTCCGTAACTCAAAGGCATTACATTATATATTGATATTATCATTTTTAATTTCCCACTAAACTTCACTAACTACAGAACTGCAGTTTCTGTGAAAACAGGTTTATAAAGCCGTCTCATTACAGTGAAATGCGGAATCATCTGTACACAAAAATGTTGGAAATGATGCAAATGTGCAGTTTTGCACTTTGATAAGCAATTTAAATTTTGATTGACCAATGCTTTGTCAAAGTAATGCTGCAAAATACAACGTTAAGAGATGTTTTGTGTAAAAAATAAAAAATGAATTCACCCCCGTATCACACACCCCTAACATGTCAGGAGTGCAGTAACAGTGCTTCATTTGTGACTCTAGACCACAAACCCAGTCATAAGTCGGACACAGGTATATTTGTGGCAATAGCCAACAATACATTGTATGGGTCAAATTAGTACATTTTTCTTTGATGCTAAAAATTATTAGGATGTTAATTAAAGATCATGTTTCATGAAGATATTTTGTAAATTTCCTGTACTGTAAATATATCCAAAATGTATTATTATTATTAATAATATGCATTGTTAATGAATTCATTTGGAAAATCTAAAGGGGATTTGCTCAATATTTATTTATTTATTTATTTTTGCATCCTCAGATTCCAGATTTTGAGAAACTGCAAGCTATTCTTCAGTTTTTAATTAATCGCACTGACTCTTGGTCTTCATTTTTCACTTCTGGTCTTGGTTCCTAAACTGATAATGCCTATAACAGGATGTAAACTTATGAGCAGAACTGTTGGTTCTGTATTTTTAATTAAGCTAACTGGACAGCACTTGAACGTCCATGAAAGAGAAGCAGGACGCTGAGTGGTTTTAGTTAGCTTTTTATTTTAGCTGAGTTAAAATAAAATGGTTGAGAAAGCACATTCACTAAAAGGGTATAAGGGAGGAAATTATAGAGGAGAAGGACAGGTGAAAAACAAAACGTGCATGATAGAGTGGTGAGTAACAGTTAGTGTTTGACTGGATACAATTAGCTTTAGTTTTTAATTGTTAGTAATTGTTGTTATTTGTTGTTATTGTTTGTTAGACCTGTGTTATGTGATTCAATTTTATGTACACAGAGTCCAGCAACTGATATTTGCCTAATTTGTAGAATAATTTATTGAATATGGGTGAGATCAGAATTATCACATGGCGATGTTGTCACAATAAATATATCTCAGTAAAGGTTTATGAGTTAAAAGCACAGTTACACAAATTTATTGTATCACTGCAATAAAAGACAATTATATTAAGCAAGTGGTAACTACAAAGCCTAATGATGGTAGATTTTAGCTCAACATTTGCCTGCACGCAAGTTGTAACAAGAACTTCAATGAATGTTTAAATAATGTTCTTTTCCCCCTTCAATAGATTATTTGTAGGTATATTTTTTTTATCTAAAAATGAACTCTAATCAAGAAATGTACTTAATTTTGTCCTGTCTTTCTGCTAAAACAAGAAATAGCCTAAAAGTATAAAGGGTTTAAGACAGTACAGAAGACAATTGTACATTGAACCTCATAAAGTAATTGATAAAATTGCACCCAAAAAAAAGCATAGGCTACAGAAGCATGTTTAAATTTATTTGATTTTTATTCTGCAACGTTAAAAAAATCAATTTTTTAATGTCTAAAAATTTTAGGCAAAGTACCCACATTTATCTACTACAAATGGGAACAATTTAAATTTCTTCAACTATATCACAGACTTTGTGAGGTGATAACAATATTGTGTGTGTGTGTGTGTGTGTGTGTGTGTGTGTGTGTGTGTGTGTGTGTGTGTGTGTGTGTGTGTGTGTGTGTGTGTGTGCGTGCGCGCGTGTGCGTCTGCGTGTGCGCGACACCTGGTAATCCCTACGTTATGGCAATATCCGAAATCCTTGTCCTTGTGGGGACATTTTTAGGTCCCCATGAGGAAAACATCTTATAAATCACACAGAAGGAGTTTTTTTGAGAAAGTAAAAATGCAGAATGTTTCCTGTGATGGGTAGGTTTAGGGGCAGGGGCAGTGTAAGGGGATAGGATGTACAGTTTTTCCAGTATGAAATCCATTGCGCCTATGGAAAGTCCCCATTAAACATGAAAACACGACATGTGCGCACGCGTGTGTGTGTGTGTGTGTGTGTGTGTGTGTGTGTGTGTGTATGAGAGAGTGAGAGAGAGAGCAACTTAACATAAATATAGGCATTATGTAGAGTTATCAAAATCACAAAAATGTTCTCAGTTGTTTCAAAACACTTTACAACCTACCCCGCCAATGTCACCCATTGTTTAGCTAGCTGTATTAGCATGGTGCTTTGAAATTAGCAGGAGGTTAATGCACCATTCTTACCACTCATATACCTGATATAACTCATACAACATTATCTACAACGAAAGAAGTACCAATCAAAATATATATATATATATTTTTTTACTTTCTTACCTCAGAATTAGATTTTCTGCTGTAGCTTAAGGAGATAAAGCAACACAGACTGGAAAACCTCCATGTGGGATCATAAAGGAAGTCAGAGAAAGCTGAAACTGTCATATGACTCCTATCTTATCTGTGATTTGTGGAATTTGTCGTATTACAATTCTCCCCATGTTACATCTATACCCGGTCTCCCCTACCACTTTGACAAACATCAGGACATGGAAAGCACAAGTTTGTAATGCATGTGCTGCCGACTTATAGCCTAGTCCGCAGGCACGTGCCGGCCCTGACAGTACCCCTATCAGACAAAGAAAAAAAAAGTGAAGCTTTCAAAATAAATGAAACGTGTTGTCAGTTTTGGTTGAGTTTTCTCTGTGAGTTGGTAACGTTTTACCTGCCCAGTTAGGTTCCATGGTTATTAATTAGCTCTACACAGGTATTGTCTCGGTCAATCATTCTCTGTGTATTTAAGCTCTCAGTTTCCTTGTCTGGTGTCCAAGAGTAGGCTATGTTAACACAACAATGATTTACTAAAAACAGACGACAATGTTATCAAAATGATCCCCGTTCACATGGATCTGCGAAAATTAGTAAAAAAGTTGTGCATGAAGGCCAGAAGTTGGCGAAATCACTTTGTCCAGAAAAATGTAATATGCATATGTGATCTAACACACATTTGCATGATGTCACTGTTTTCACAAAGTCATGTTTTTGTTGTTTACATGCATGGAGATGATAAAGGCATCATTGTGTTTTACATGTAATTATCCAATTCTTCGAATTGTTTTTTCCCCCGGTAATGTTTAATTATAATGATGTTTGACTGTAATTAAAAATTGAAAAGATTATAGAGTTTATGAATAGAGTGCACCATATATTACACTAATATGGATTAAAGATTGATGTAGTTTTATTATTATTATTGAAACAAAATGCCTCTTTATCAGACAGACATCCATTAGATTTTAACTCATGCTGTGCACATTTCCACTGTGGCAAACTGCTAAACCACAAAACTGACACAGATTGAATCCTGGTTTCATTGTAAGATTGTAAAGTTCCATAATTACAAACATTTACCTTGAAAAAATTCATATACAGTTCGGGGCAGAATTATTGGCACCCCTGGTAAATATGATCGAAGATAGCTGTAAAAATAAATCTGCATTGTTTATCCTTATGATCTATTTCACAAATGAATAAATAATCTAACATTTCATTGAAGTAAAAGAATGGAAAGTCTGGAGAAGAAAAAAATCACATTATGAAATAAATGTTTTTCTCCAAAACTAATTGGCCAAAATTACTGACACCCCTAGAATATTTTATGAGTAAAATATCTCTCAAGTATATTCCCATTAAAGTTAAAAACATTTAGCATATCAGGCTGACTAAATTGTCCAGCTATGTCTTGTTTCACAGGAGTACGAGAGTACACAGGAGTGTGTTTATTCAAAATGAGTAAACACAAAGGCCAAATTCCCGAAATCATTCATCACAATGAGTAAACCAAAGAATATAGTTCTGATGTGCAGCAAAATATTGTTGAGCTTTACAAAATAGAAAGTGACTTTAAGAAAATAGCTAAAGCATTGAAAATCCCGATTTCCACCACCAGGGCAATAATTAGGAAGCTCCAATCAACTAATGATGTAAAAAATCTGCCTGGAAGAGGACGTGTGTCTGTATCGTCCTAATGTACGGTGAGGAGGAAAGTTTGAGTGGCCAAAGACTCTCAGCAGATTCAGTTGTCAGACGCGAATGGATCATCAAAAGGGACCGGATTTCTGTGTTCAGATAAAACTAAAAACAAGATTTTTTTGACAGCAAATCCACCAGATGGGTATGGTTGCAAACAGGTTTAAAAAGTGCCCCATGCCCAGGGTAAAATACTGCAAGATCTTTAATATTGTGGGCCTATTTTTTTGCTGGAGGTCCTGGGCATCTTGTTCAGATACATAGTATCATGGATTCTAGCTGATGCCAACAGATAAATAACCAAAACCTGAACGTTATAATGGGTTGGATCTTCGAAATGGAATATTCGAAATTGCCCGTCTCGTTGTAGACTTGTTTCCTATTGGCTATTGTGACAGTACAGACATTATTACAATCTTGCTCATCCCGATAAATATCAAACATGTTTGATATGATTGGGGCGAGCCCGTTTTGCGTGAGAGCAGATAGGGAGGTGCAAGATTTTATGTGGGAACGCCTCACATTACCAGATAATCTGCGCTGAACATCGAAACTGATCGAGTCCTGGAAAAGATTTTTTCCAGGGGAAAAGAGGGGAAAATCGGGCATAAATCAGCCTAAAACTCCTGTAGTGTGAGCCAGGCATAACATTGGTTACTCAATGTTAAGTGGTCTCTTAATTTAGTACTCCGCTGCCACAGTTGTGTGGAATCTAATGCGTTGCAACTTGGAATATACGGCTCGAGTTGCTTCAGATTATTTTATGACATGTTAGCATCCACTTTTGTAATATAAATCTTAATGGCATTAAATGGGAAAGCGCAAGCAGGACATTTTGTGTGTGTGTGTGTGTGTGTGTGTGTGTGTGCGCGTGTGCGGGCGTGCGTGTGTGTGTGTGTGTGTGTGTGTGTGTGTGTGTGTGTGTGTGTGTGTGTGTGTGTGTGTGTTCCAGGAAGTAGATTAATGGGTAGGTTAATGTATGGGTGAAAATATGTCGATACAGAAGAAAGCCTCTTGGCAGTATGACTGATAAGCCTTAAAGGAGCTGTCCCTTAAAAAACGGATCATTTCAGACAGAGGGCCACAATGACAGTTGGAAATCATTGTTTTCCCGCATATATTTGTTTTTATTTTGTGCAAAAAAACTTTATTAACCTTATAAGTGAACCTCAAGGAACATATGAATAAAAAGTGGCATGACCCCTTTAAAAGACAGGAGGAGGAGGATAGAAACACCCCCCATCTCACTGCAACACCAGTGTATCCTTGCCTTTGGTGTCGGTATGTACTGTAGTATTTTAAGAGCTTTACATTTTATACTTTATTATCTATTGTGTATTAAGACTGGACTTTAATATGCATCATGTGTCTTATACATGCTTGCAATATTGTCTCTTTGACTTGTGCTGTACATTTTAGGAAAAGGTTTATATGTTCTTTAAATATTAAACTATATAAGCTATTTAAAAAAATCACATGTGGTTGTTGTTCTTGCAGAGATCTTGATCATTCCTCATCTCATCCGCTTTTCATCATGACGCTGCATCTTTTTGTGCTGGTGTTCTTTCTTCTCTCCTGTGGTTCGGCCAGAGTTGTGTCAGATTTTGAGCAGGAGTGTGGTGGATTTTTTGCATTAGGAAAATCGCCAACAAAATTTAATGATCCACAGTACAAGCAGATCTGCCAAAACCTAAATAATCAGTACTATTATGCCACATATTATGATACTGACAGGAAGATCCCAGTGTACTCCGCCTACAAGTTTGAAGGGATAAAGGACTGCGAAAGAAAAAACAATTGGTACATTGAACCTCAAGTAAGTCAAATAGTACTATAAACTATTCTATTAAAGATTATATGCTGTTATTGTTTAGTATTGTTTATATTATATTGGACATAGTTGTTTCAAATGGACTGATAACAGAAATTAAAGTAATATTATGACCTTTCTATTAATAAGCCCAGCATATAGTTAAATATCAAACCAAGTAACATTTATTTTAAAGTAAAATTAAAGACAATGTTGCAAAATGTTGTTTGTTGGGTGTCAAATAACAAATCAACTGATTTATTTTAATAATAAATTTAACAGACATTTTTGCATATAAGTCACATCTGTGTGAACTTGAGGAGAACTGACTTTATATAAGGAATAAATGTAAAAACTGTCTCAGAAAAGAGGTTACTTCTGAGAAAAGCCCTAATAGTGTTTGTTTGATAGCACTTGGTTTGGATTCTTGTACAGTTGATCCACACTACATGAGCAAATCAGGCCATAGAAAAATGTCAAAAGTCCTTCATTCAAAATATGCACGTAACAATTGAATTAAGGTCAAATATGTAAAATAAATAATAAATCAAAATGTATATTTAATAATAATAATAAAATATTTTATATATCATATTTTCTTAGATACATGTGCCACACTTGGTTGGACTTGGATAGGTAGTCCGAGCTGCATGAAGGCAGGGGCTCATTTGCATATTCCTGATTCTGCATGTACTAAATGAAGGGTGTAGAATTACATTCAAGCTATTTTATAGCATGAATAAATAGTTTTCACAGTAAAGAACGTTTAAATGCGCCATTTTTTTTATGATCAAAAAACGTGAACTCTTCTTAAACTCATGTTTTCAATTGATTCACTATTGCAGCTGGATGATAATAATAATGTACCACACATGGCATCCGAGGGGTCTGTGCCTAAAGAACTACGTGGACGCCATCAAGCTCTCAACGGAGATTATGAGAAGTCTGGGTATGACAGAGGTCATCTGGCACCCGTTTACCATGCAGGATCACAGGACTGTGCTGACACCACCTTCACTCTCACTAATGCTGCTCCACAAAACCCCTCTTTTAACAGCGGTCAGTGGAGGGTACTAGAAAGAAACATTGCAAATACACTATCCGAGCAATGTCTACCAAAAAGGTATTCTGTTTACATAGTAACAGGGGTGACACCAGGTACAAAGAATCTGAACAACAGAGTGAATGTGCCTAGTCATTTCTGGACTGCATACTGCTGCTTAGACCAGAATAACAAATGTCAAAAATCAGGAGGATTTATTGGAGAAAACAAGAACATTGCTCCAATAGAAAAAAATGTGACCGTTTTAAATACAGATTTGGCCAGTCTTTATAAATTCCCATCTTTTGAGGTGTTTGATAGACGTATAGTACCTCTATCAGCAAATAGCGAAAAAATTAAACCTTGCATAATAAATGTAATGTGTAGTCAGTGTTGGTTTTGTTTTCTCTGGGCTTTGTTTCTGTTTTACCTGCCTAGTTAGTTTACTTAGTTAAATACAACAGAAAAAAATATATGAATGAAATGAACAATTTAGCCTAATAGCCTACTATATAGAAATGGAAAAAAAGTAATGAAATGCAAAGAACATAATAAAATAAGACATATAGTCATCACTGCATGAATTAAATAAACAGATATTCTTATTAAAGTTACTGATGTTATTCAGGGAAGAGCAGTGAATGATTCTCTCGTTTTCTTTTGTTGTTTAATGACAGAGAGAGAAGCGGGCTTATCAGCTGCGGTCACTTTAAGACCTAATGCACAGACCAAATACTCTGACATGTTTCAATTACTTTCCCAGCTAACAGAATAATTCTCCTGTTCAATAATCCTCCTCACCAAAGACATAACTGATTAAGTCGCCAAAAAGGATATTTTGACATATTCTTGAATGTACTTTACATGTGACGTTACATGATTGATTTCGACTGATTTGGATGCTATGTGGTGACACCGCATCGCTTTAAAGGAAAGGAACGTAAAGTGGCATATTGTTGTCATAATCAATGGAAGCAAAAATCTAAACCGAAACTAAAACACAGCCCTAAATAGCTGATTCTTGAGCTATTCTTGAGAGGGGCCCCTGGCGGTTCAGGGCCCTACGCAGCTTGCATACTTTGTGTATATGGAGGATCGGCTCTGGCTCTACACCTGTTCTGTCAGACAGGGGTGTCCTGAATTCAGGATCTCCTTTTATTGTTATTTCTTATGCATCTGTTGGGATTATTTTATGATGATTTTAACTCCTCTATGTAAAGCACTTCTAATTACCATTGTGTATGAAATGTGCTTTATAAATAAACTTGTCTTGTCAATTATCCTCTGTGAATTTAAGCCCTCATAAGTTTCATTGTTTGGTATTGCCTAGTTTAATGTGGTTGTGTTTCATTCTCCTGTGATTTCCTTGTTGGATTTATTAGGGGCCGAAGGTACTATAGCCCTTACTGTATTAGTAAGTTTTATTAAAATCCTTCGTCCTTAATGGGAGTCTATAGCAGCCCTATAAAAATGAAATTTGGCACACTTGTAGTAATCATAATAAGTAGTAATCTGACCAAATTTGGGATTTCTAGGGTCAACTCTATAGCGCCACCACCAGTTCAAAATGCAAAAAGGTGCAGTTTTAACTTGAACACTTTGATGAAACTCAGTACACCTGATTCCTCTCATCATGCTGATCACATTCAACGTTTTACATTAAGACTCCACCCATTACAGTAGTGGCCATTTTGAGAAGTACAGAATTACACTTTTTTTAGCTGCTCCTCTCTCAAAACTTCTCCAATAAATCTAAAAACCACTAGGCCAGTGTTACATATTTTGTCAGTTGAGTACTTGAAAATATCCCAAATGTTTCCAACTATTTGTAAATTGTGAGGGAATTGCTATTTTAACCAAGGAATCGGGACGTGTAGCCTGACAAGCCAGACCCACATCAAGATGTTTGGTCTGGAAACTCATCACTGACAGGGCTCAATCCGAGGGGCGGGATAAACGGTTGTCTTTCAAATTCCCCCTGCACGCGATAGAATAGCGCTACACCAACCAGAGCAATGAAGGTGAAGCGGAGCTCGTTGAAAGATTAACTTTCAGCAAAACTCCGAACACATCTCCCCTTTTTAAAAATGACTTCAGTGCCGTTCTTTGTTCTTTTCTCAGAGAAAAGCTTAACTCCAAGTCTTCCAGAGTCACTGTCAAAGCTGATAAAAGCCGGAAAAGCAGGAATGGCGTCTGTGTCCTGAATCGATACGCTGATTCATCTTTGTTTTGAAATCACCCCATCGCTATACAAGTCCTTATTTCGGGGAGTTTTGCGCACAAAAACTATTCTTGTCGCTTCATAAAATTATTGTACAACCAATAGTGGGATGGACGTCTTTAGTGCCTTTTATACTGTAGGTCTTGAAAGAGGAAATTACATTTTGGCCAATGGAGGCCTTTCTGAGCCATCGGATTTCAACAAAAATATCTTAATTTGTGTTCTGAAGATGAAGTCTTACGGGTGTCGAACGACATTAGGGTGAGTAATTAATGACAGAATTTTCATTTTTGGGTGAACTAACCCTTTAAGTGTCAGAAATCAGAAAAAAACAGCAGAACCATTAGAAACATTCATTTTTTTATTTTTTAAATTTTAAACACCTGTTCGGGTGTAAAATAAAATTTGCCATGATTTCATCTGAAATCAAAAAAGGATGTACATATACTAACAGGAAAGAGCCCTGTTGCTGGATTGTATAACCTTGCAAAAAGTATACTTCAAGTTCAAGTAAATGTTTAAGTAGGCTATGCTTTTGTTGTACCTGTCAGTATACTAACAATGTACTAGTTGTATACTTTTTCCAATATTACTTGGGACTAAATCGGCCTACTTTTTCATCATACTTTTAGCTTACTATTTATTTATTATTTTTTGTACTTTAAGTACTATGTTCCTATTTAGGTACTAATGTTTATACTTTTTACATTTGAAGTAAATTTGAGTACAAGTACAGGCCAAATACATTTAGGCTTTTCTGTCAGTATAAGTAAAGTAGATGCACTGTGTAAATTTTATAATGAGGTTGTGAATTGCAACCACCCACCGCTTCCTTTCGAGCCACATTGTGGTCTGAGACAGCAGAAAGTAGCTAGCGTTCTGTAGAGCAGTTTGTCCATTTAGGGCTACTGTAGAAAGATGGCGGCACAAAACGGTGACTTCACAAGGGGGTAATCTAGCGCTCGGAAAGCGTTCCACCCCTAGGGGCTGCCATTGCTAACCAAGCCATCACCTGCTGTTAGCATCCCATTGACTCCCATTCATTTTTGAGTCACTTTGACAGTGAATAACTTTACATCTGAGACGTTTAAAGACTCCATTTGTCCATTGTTTATTTCTAAAGAAACACGACAATGTATAAAAGGCTCCATTACCTTGTATCTTACACTATCGCCCCGCAGAAGCTGTTTTTGTAAAAATAGGCTAACGATTGCGTCATAACCAACGCGACTCTGTCGCACAGTTGAGAAATTACCGTATAGACCTGAGGAGACGCTCGCAGGCAATCTTTTACTGTCTATGAGACAGTCGGGGGGACGTGGAGACATAAAGTCTGATAAAGTCAAGGGGGAAGAATGAGGAGAAGCCCATAGTGAGCCAAAAGCAACGGGAGAAAATATTTAAACAACGCGATTCAGCTTTCACTTTCCACATCTACAAGACCTACAGCTGTCAGACAGGAGGCTCACGTCACATCTACGTCCTCAAGCTCAGTCTGAGCCTGCAGTTCGCTCAGCCATCAGGAAGTGAGTGCTCCTAGGTTGACTTCATTCTTTCGCCGTTGACGTCAATGGGGTCGCTGTGTCCATTTCTTTTACTGTCTATGTGACTTCACTGTAAGGAGACCTGCAGTGTTTGGAGATAGAAATGGCTCATTCTAAGGTAACGGTGTAATGTAAGGTCTTTATACACCACTAAAACACAACCCATTCTCACTCCCAAGGCGTCAAAAACCGAAGCATGGTCAAGTGCCTTCCGCGTCACCGTTGAATGAGAAATGAATGAGTTCGCGGGATCATCATTTCAGCGATATCAAGATCGACTCTGTTCTTCACATGAAGATATCGTATGACTTCAGAAGACTTGGAATGCAACATGAGTTAATACTTTTATACTGCTTTGGTCAGTTTTTGCAATAAATACCTGTGACTGTACATTTATTTGCCTGGTATGTGTTTTATATTGTTTAGATATGGGTAGGTTAAGGGTAGGAGTGGAGTTAGTTGCTCCAAAATATAAAAGTAGCCTTTAAATATTAATAAAATCATGTCTGCTTTTATAAACGCAAATAATTAAATGCGTCTGTTTATGACGCCAAAGGTTTATCATTGTAATGAATGGAGCACCCAGCGCGTCGCAAAATGACGCCCAGGGGCACCTTTAGCGTCTTAATTGTGACGCGGAAGGCACTTGACTATGCTTCAACAGAGCCTCATAAAAAGTGCACACTGCACCTTAATGTATATTCCTAAGAAGTACATAAAGTATATTTCTGAGAAAAATACTTTATATTTTGGTACTTTCTTATTACTTTCTTATTTTTACATAAGCTTTCTCAAAATGACATGATTTTGCCTTTTCACACTTTTATTGAAAGAAACATTGTAGAAAGTACAGTAAATGATGGGGTGATGAGGGGAAAAAGTTACTGGGATTTTGTCACAGACCTCTCGCCCTCAACACAAGCACTAAAGCTTCCCAGGCTGCTAAACTAGTTGCTGTATTTGGCAAAGTTTAAGAGATCCGTGGCATCAAATCTTCTAGTCTGAATCACATAAACTATCAATCCTTTTGTATGCTTTCTCAGGGTCTACTTTTATTAAAAATTCAACCACCTTACAAACACCCTACAGAGGTTTTTTTGGTCTTTCTGCCAATAAGTGGAGGGTCATGCTAGAGCCCATAAAACAGCGACTGTGACTAACACAAAATGAGAAAACGGAAATCATGTGGATTAATGGGTTATGCTTGACGTTTTGTTTTGTGAGAAAGAAATTATTGTGCTTGCCGCACAGTTATGTATCCCGTTTCTTACATAGTCATGTTCTTATCTCTCTTTTTTTTTTTTTTTTTGAAGGGGTGAGTCAGACAGATGAATACTATACATCTCAACACATTTGCACACATTTGGTATTCAGCAACATGGTCACTCCCCACTGTAATTTTAATGCAACATAAATGTAGGCCTATTTACACTAAAATATTTTCTGTGAAATATTTTCACAATTGTATCACTCAAAATTGCAATTCGTCAAATGTAATGATGCTCAACAGAGATAAATATTAAACACTTTTTATGGATTTGTTTGCATTCAAAAAATTCCCAGTAGTTGTGAGATCCTGTTTAGAGTGTAATACAAATGTTGACACAATTACAAAAGAAACTGCCAGAGAGAAAATATGATACTAACAAGAAGAGTTTACTTAGTGTCCTGTTAAGTGAGTGTGGTTGTTTAACCTTTACTGCATCCACAGAGTATCACCAGATACAGTAAAGGAAACAAATAATTTGTTGAAATGTAATAAGGAAATGCAATATGGTAGCTGTAGAGTAGTTGTCAGGGAAATCGTCTGGTCTGTTTTGGCTCAAACTATTTTTTTATGCTTGCTATCTAAAAAACTGGAAAACTTTTAGCCTGACATAATCTTGGAAACTATATGGCAAGCTGAATTAGCTGTAAATGCACCCAGCGTTATTCGTCATAATTAAATTTGTACTAGTAAGAATTGATTAAAGAGCTCTTTAATTAAATCCATGCTATTGACAATTACAAAAGAGCTTTCTAATACATTTGTTACTAGTAAAAATTACAGTTTTAAGAGCTATGTAATTATGACAAGTAATGCTGAGAACATTATAAGATAATTCAGCTTGTTATAGAAAACACCTTTGGTCTTTGCTCATTGCTCATTTAAGTAAATATGATATGCATGATCTATTCTTGCATGACTAAAAAATGGCCACAATGTGAGCTGACTTTCATTCCAGTCAGCCATTCTTTCACCTGGCAAAAATGTATGTCAGGTGATATGTTTTATATTGTGTAAGTAACAAACGTCAGATATTGTTTAATTTAAAGTGTTATTGTTTCGATTCAACACATGCTTGTTGAGTGGAACTTTGTTTAAATATGTATTGTAGATTTAGGGAAATATGTGGTGGAGATTATGAGCTCCATTTCCTTGAAATTGCTCATATGTTTTATGACAAATCAGGAGGTTATAAATACTCCAGTTCACTGCAACACCAGTGTGTCCTTGCCTTTGGCTCCGTATGTACTATAGTATTTGAAGAGCTGTTTTTGGTATTTTTCACTTTACATCTGTATTTAAACATTTAATATCTTTACATGGAAAGTGTATCATGTTTCTAACTTTCTTGCATTGTCTCTTCATTGATAATAGTTTTATCTTTGACTTGTACTGCTATAAATTTGAGGTAAGTTTTTTATTTGTTATTTCAATATTACAATACCTGTACTACAATAAGCTGTTATTAAAAAGTATCACATGGTTGTTGTTCTTGCAGAGATCTTGGTACTTCATCATCTCATCCTCTCTTCATCATGACGCTGCTTCTTTATGTGCCGGTGCTGTTTCTTCTCTCTGGTGGTTCGGCCAGAGTTTTGCAGCAGGGAGAGTCGTTTGAGCAGATGTGTGGTCAATTTTTTGCAAATGGAAAACCACCAACAAGATTTTCTGGATCCCAGTACAAGCAGATCTGCCAAACTCTTAATAATGTTGTTCATTATGCCACATATTATGATACTAACAACAAGATCCCCGTTTACTCAGCCTACAAGTTTGAAGGGAAAAAGAGCTGGACCAGAAAAAACAATTGGTACATTGAACCTCAAGTAAGTCAAATATTACTCTAAGAAACATGAGGAAACTATAACAGGTCAAATGTACAATACAAGTGAACACAGAATCAGATAAATACTTGTGACACAAAACAGAGATTGATCATATACTGTGGTGATGAGTTTTTGTCACATATTAATTAGCCGTGATATTGTTTCTCTTCTAACGTGAACTGCTCTCAAAATCATGTTTTAATTTATTTTATATTGCAGTTGGTTGATAATAATATGAATGCACCAAACATGGCATCCAATGTGTCTGTGGCTAATGCTCTTGGATACCATCCATATCCCAGTGGAGATTATGACGAGTCTGTGGCTATAGCTCTTGGACTCCATCAAGCTTTAAATAGAGATTATGAGAAGTCTGGGTATGACAGAGGTCACCTGCAACCAGTCTTCCAGGCAAATTCACAGAGCTGTGCTGACGCCACCTTCACTCTCACTAATGCTGCTCCACAAAACCGCTCTTTTAACAGCGGTCAGTGGAGGGTACTAGAAAAAAACATGGCAGAAACACTATCCGACCAATGTCTACCAAAAAGGTATTCTGTTTACATAGTAACAGGGGTGACACCAGGTACAAAGAATCTGAACAACAGAGTGAATGTGCCTAGTCATTTCTGGACTGCATACTGCTGCTTAGACCAGAATAACAAATGTCAAAAATCAGGAGGATTTATTGGAGAAAACAAGAACATTGCTCCTGAAGAAATAACTGAGGTGAGTAAGTTAGAGACAAACTTGACAGAGCTTTATAAAATCAACAATATACATTTTAAGGTGTTTGATAGCTCTACAGACCCCAAATCCAGCAGAAAAAGTCTAAGAGAGCAGGAGAGCAATAGCTCAAACGAGCAAAGAAAAAAAGCTCGTTTTAGCTTTTGAATGAAATAATTATCAGCTGAATTATAATGAGAATCATAAAGAAACTTATAGATGTTTGACTCATTAATAACTGAAACAATTATAATGTGTATAAATCAAATGCATTTTATATTACACAAATATGGAATAAAACAATGTTTGATTGAAAGAAAATATCTTTTTTGTCTTTTTATTGGACAGATATCCATTAGATTTTAACTCATATTGCACACATTCCCACTCTGGCAAACTACTAAGCCAAAACTCTTGACAGAGTGAATTTTGGTTCGCCCAAAGTTTTAGGTCATTGCAATATAATTGTACACTAGTAGTTCATATACTACGGCAAGTGTCAAATTGATTGATGGTAACCTTTGACCTACCACGCCCCCTTCATTCCCCTCCCCCCACAGACCACCCACGTTGTTATCACCTTTGACCTTATGTATCCTCTGGGGGGCAATATGACCTTTGAGGTTAAATGTTTGAACTTCCGGTGATGACTTATGGCCTGTGATTGTTTTCGGTAGTGATCAAATGAAAGACTGATGGTTTTAGTCAAAGCATTCTATTGACACAGTCTATGTAAGGCTTTAACTTTAAAATTCAACATATTTTCATAACAGTTTAAATTAGATAATTAAAATGAAAAGTTTTAAATAAATTCATATTTTTCATCTAACAGTTGTAATCATTTAGATGATTACATTCATTATGCATACAGACATCTGCATAAAGAAATAAAACCCTTTATAAATGGTTTTATAAAACTTAAACCTAAAGTCTATCGATTACACCGTCTGTTCCATTTTTTACTTTTACATTTATACAAAACCTTTTAAACAAGATTTTAAATACATCTTTATATACTGTATGGTTTTAGATCAAATATCTTTGACAACAACATTGCTTTTAGTCTAGGAAATCATCACACTCAATAACAATGATAAACACATCACTAAAATTCACTGAAACATAGTGAATCAAATATTGATTTTATATACATTTTGTGTACAAAAGTGGTCCTTTTACATTTATGTACATTGAATGATTACAAAGAAAAATACAGTTTAAAGTTGAAAATCATTCTCTCTCGTAGTTGTAAAAACGCTGGTGAAATTGGAGCAAACTCTGGGGCCATTCCACATGTTTGGTTTCCTACATGTTTTATGGAGGCTTTCCATGGACATGATGACTTTTGTACTGTAACTGTGCATCCCAAACATCTAAACACGGGCCATTTTCGACATTTTCAAAAATGTAATAATAAATAATTTCATGTAATTTATAAGCTGTTTTGTACATGGGTCAAATTTTATCAGCGGAATACCTGAACCACACACAAACACATACACACACACGCGCACATGCACACGCACGCGCACGCACACGCACACACACACACACACACGGTAATTGGTTCTAAAAAAGGTTCTATAAATAAAATTAAATACACAATGAATAATAACAAATATGTTACTACAATTATTTGAACATTTTATAGTTCTAGTTTTAGCTAAATATAAAAATAAAAATACCTTACATTTTCAAAGAGTTGAAGAAGATAAAAAAGCAAATAGTTTAAGTTGAAACACCCTGAGATCCTCCAGGCCAGGGTAATCCACTATGAAATGAATGCTTCAGACCCTCTCTGGACAGGAGGGGTTACAGCTGAGACTGTGCATCATGTCACAGCACGTTAAGTTAGTCTGCCAACGCCTTTCCAGAGCCAATATTTTGTTCATACTCATTTTATTTCAAAGTATAATCTTTAAAGTTTAAATTAGATCTAAATCAAATCTTAAAAGTTTTAATAAAGTCTTCTAAAGTAATCTTCTTAATCTTCCTATAAGACAACTGCGTAACATCTGATGCCACATTGTAGGAATGATTTCCTTAAATTCCACCTAAAGTATATTCTTACTAAAATCTCTGTTCTAAAACTTTAGCTTGTTTAACATTTTTACAAATATTCAAGCAGGTCTTGATTTATAACCATTAACAATGGATGAACCCGTGCAATGAAACATGTTTGTCACAAATCTGTATGTTTAAAAAAAAATAAAAAAATAGAAAAAGAGTAGAAATATGTAATTTGTTTTAAATAGATTCCTATTATGAAGGAAGTCGAACGACATACAGTCATTAATGGCAGCTTCAGGCTATAGGTGATGTGGTGATTTGAAGACCAGATGTTTCTCTTTGGTCAATGGAAACTTGAGTAAAGTCTGTCTTGAGTAAATATTTGACTCTCATGCTTTTGCAGGGTGTTAAAGACTCTAGAAGGTTTGTTTTGTTGTTGTTTTTTGTTTTCAACTAGAATGATTCAAAAAATGTGAGGTCTTCAGAAGTCGTGACTTCCGGGGTCAATGGGTCTCCTGGGAATACTTATTTGACCTTAAAACCAAAGATTTAGCTGTTGGCTTCTGACACAGTTATTCGGTACTTTTATAAATGTCATAGCTTCATGCCACTTTTATCAGCCTGATAAAACTGCAGTTAATACATTATGAAACAAGACTTTCATGCTACCAAATACGTTTGACTCAATGATTTTAAGAAAAGCGATTTTTTAAAAATAGAGGCCTAAAAATAGATAAATTCAAGAGGCCTAGAGGAAGAAAGCAGTGACATTGGATAAGAAAAAGTGTCCACTTTATTGTTATATGCATTTTTCTCCCATTGCCTATTCATTTTATTCATCCGTCTGTATATGTTTTTAGGTAAAGAGTCTGGTTGTAGTTAGTGCAAGTCAGCACAAATTATTTTAATCTTCTTTATTAAATGTAAGACCAAACTTATTTGTTTTCTATTGACAAACCTTCATTTCAAACGATTGACAAAGTTGATGTCAATATCTTGAGTATGATTAAAACACAATGTATCGCACACAACACATTAATAATAATCTCTAATAATAATAGCCTCTTTATATAGCTGCTACTCGATTGCCCCTTAAATTTTTTCTCTTTGCCTGGAATATAGATAGTTTTCATATTTAGGATTATACCCAGAGATCTGTCTCAGTTTTAAAATTTAAAATATTCTCCCTTAAAAGAGGGGAATTTAGATAGAAGGAAATCTCTTTCTATTTCATTGATTGGCAGAGTAAATTCTATCGAAAATGACTGTTCTACCAAAAAATGTATATGTTTCAGGCACTCCTTCCTGTGTTGCCAAAGTCTTCACCTTCACAGAATTAAGTTAATTTGGCGATCAAAATGCGTGTCTCCCCCCTGCTTGGCGACAGTTACGGCCGTTTCTATGGCAAGCCGATTAGGTCAGAATTACGCTATAGATGAATCGCGTTTACAGTCAAACGCCGTAAAACACAGCGTTTAAAACAGTATTTGCGGCGCAAAAAACGCTGTTGTGATTACAAACGCCGTAAAAAACGCGCGAAAAATATCAAGGACGCCGTATTTTGCGGCGTTTTAGTGTGCCTGAAAAGCGCCGCTTTTTACGCCGTTCAGCTTCCCATATGATGGCGAAAAAAACACTGCTTTGGTTGCACAGAGCGCGCGTTATTTACCACACCCAGCCATATACATACCATTCTTTTTCTGTTCTGAATATCATTCATTTTAAAGGATTATTTCTAGAGTGAGAGTCAACTAAAGTAGCCTATATAATAGGTGAAAATACCCCATCAAAGGCACTCCTTTGGCTAAAATGATCCATGCTGAACTTCTCTGGTCTGACTTAGTTCATCATGGATTGGGTGAGAACAGTTTAAAATGACTGGCTGTGAAAATCGCTGGGTGTGGCTCATTATACTACAAGCAAAACACCGTAAATAACGCGCGCTCTGTGCAACCAAAGCAGCGTTTTTTTCGCCGTCATATGGCAAGCTGAACGGCGTAAAAAGCGGTGCTTTTCAGGCACACTATAACGCCGCAAAATACGGCGTCCTTGATGTTTTTCGCGCGTTTTTTACGGCGTTTGACTGTAAACGCGATTCATCTATAGCATAATTCTGACCCATTCGGCTTGCCATACGTTTCACACAGCAAGCGTGAGCGGCGCGTGAGTGGCGCGTATTTTTTTCGGCGCCCATGTTAATCGTTAGAGCTTGTTTGAGATGAGCAAAATCTGCGCAGAACCGATCACTGGTGATCAGCGCAAGATGCATGCCGGTTAGAAATGTGTCCGAGGGCGGTCCGCCTTGCTCTGACGTCATGCTGACGTATGTCAAAAATCTCTCGCGATGGCGAGCCGGATGTGTCGGATTCTGCAGTCGAGCGCAGTTGCTCTCCACCGACTGCGCGGAGCAAAAGCATGATGGGAAACGACTTGCTGACGACACAGCTTAATGCTTATTGGTTTAAACAACCGTGATGTATGGTTCTTTTTTTTTTAAATATTTGATTTTAAAACTCTGATATCATGTTTTTATGTGTATAAATTATGTGTGGATATTCTCAAACTCTCAGAGAGTGCGATCTCTCTGTTGGTTATGTGATTGTTGTCATATTAATAAAAATATATAAAAACATGTATGTAATTAAAGTAAAAGTGCTTGATAAACAGGCCTTTCGCATGGAAATAAATAACAAAACTTTGGATGTCTTGTTCATAATATTTATTTTCATATAAAAGCAACAGAACTTAAATTACACCCAGTTTATCAGCAACAGAGCGCACAAGTGTGAATCCCTCGATATCCGCAACTTATCTCGCAGGTGTCTGATCCACTACGAGAAGAGAGAACTGTCCGGCTTGCCTGAACTTTTTTCCATAGACATCATGATGTCTATGCTTTTTTCACTCCTCCCCTCACTGCAGCCGCCTAGTCTCGCCTTTTTTTCAGGCGAGGCAAGGCGCATCTCAAACAAGCCTATTGGCTGTTGTTTAGTCGCGTGACCAATTGCGTCATTACGTCAGCTTTGATTGTAAAATGCCATTAGGCTTGTTCGACTTCACCTAGCGATGCGCAGACCGATCGGCGGCTGACTTGAAGCAGTGCATGCCGGTTAGAAATGTTGTCCGACTTGAGACAGCGCCGACAGCACGTGACTGTATGTCAACAAAGTACCGCGAGAGCGATTCGAGAGCAGCCGGCTGATGCAGCCGCTGCAGATTCTCAAGGGGGACTGCAGGTGGATCAAGCGGCAACCTCCCGCGATCTCTCTTGAAGCCAATACGGAAGTAATGTAAACTGCAATTCCTCAACTGGCCACTAGGCTCCAGAAGGGAGCAGAATCTCATTGAGCCCCATATTAAAATTCTCAACTTTAAAGCAGAAAAAAACATGTTTACAGCCTGGTACAAATTGTGGTTTTGGCTTATAATGCTAATTTTGATCTTCATGACAACTCTGAGGGGGGTGAATTTTTTGATTCAATTTTTTGATTTTTTGGGGGTGAACTCATTCGTTTCCGTTATATAAAGCCTTAAGGTTCTGCATAATTAAGGGCGTGGTTACAAGTGGATAGCCATTTATCCGCCGTCTATAGTTATTGCGTCACCTCAGCTCCACGCACATCCCGCCTTTTTGCCCATTTTCTGTTATCCGGGAGTGACACGCGTTGACTCGCTCACAAGATGGCAACGCCCAGCTCGCCCATACTTTAAGCTTCAGAACGGCTTATCAGAATCCTATGGGTGACGTCACGGACACTACGTCCATATTTTTTTACAGTCTATGAGGTGGATGCAGGAGCTCTGATGACGACACAGCTGATCCACGATTGGCCGATTCACCGCATGACAGCGAACACGTGCGTTTCGTGTTTATTCTAAAACCTTACAAATAATTTATTTATAACAGTAAAACCTCTTTTCATGTAGCCGCGATGTTATATCACCATGTTTATCAAACTAAAACTGATAAAAACCGTTGATAACACTTCTTGATAGTGTATGTTTATTTGTTGAACATTAATCTTGTCCAAATAGACGCTTTATTAAACAGTACATAAAGTATTGGATGAAAATGTTATTTGAAACATCTGTGTATTTGAGAAATATTGCATTTATTTAACTTCAGCTGTGATAAAGTTTGCAAACGCAGTGCAAGCGTCACCACGGGAAGCAGAAAGTGTCCGACTTCACGTCTCCGTTTGCAGCTCCTCCCACTGGCATGAAGTTGGTTTGACGTTAGACGTTTGATATTCGCAAATTTAGGGACCGTCTCTAAAGTTGCATACGACATTGGTATGCACGTTTCAAACTTCAATAACATTTGAATGGAATAATTTACAGTCATAAATCCAACTGTATAGTGTTCATCCGGGTGTCGGCTATCATGCACATCTTTTATATTTTTGATTTATATTAAAATACACTGTCAAATCATACTTAAATATTGCTGTTTTTCACTACTGTATACTGGCTCATACATAAATATGTCATAATTTAGAGCTCAATAACATTTGAATGGAATAATTTACAGTCATAAATCCAACTGTACAGTGTTCATCCAGGTGTCGGCTATCATGCACATCTTTTATATTTTTGATTTATATTAAAATACACTGTCAAATCATACTTAAATATTGCTGTTTTCACTACTGTATATTGGCTCATACATAAATATGTCATAATTTAGAGCTCAATAACATTTGAATGGAATAATTTACAGTCATAAATCCAACTGTATAGTGTTCATCCAGGTGTCGGCTATCATGCACATCTTTTATATTTTTGATTTATATTAAAATACACCGTCAAATCATACTTAAATATTGCTGTTTTCACTACTGTATACTGGCTCATACATAAATATGTCATAATTTAGAGCTCAATAACATTTGAATGGAATAATTTACAGTCATAAATCCAACTGTACAGTGATCACCCAGGTGTCGGCTATCATGCACATCTTTTATATTTTTGATTTATATTAAAATACACTGTCAAATCATACTTAAATATTGCTGTTTTCACTACTGTATACTGGCTCATACATAAATATGTCATAATTTAGAGCTCAATAACATTTGAATGGAATAATTTACAGTCATAAATCCAACTGTACGGTGATCATCCAGGTGTCGGCTATCATGCACATCTTTTATATTTTTGATTTATATTAAAATACACTGTCAAATCATACTTAAATATTGCTGTTTTCACTACTGTATATTGGCTCATACATAAATATGTCATAATTTAGAGCTCAATAACATTTGAATGGAATAATTTACAGTCATAAATCCAACTGTACAGTGTTCATCCAGGTGTCGGCTATCATGCACATCTTTTATATTTTTGATTTATATTAAAATACACTGTCAAATCATACTTAAATATTGCTGTTTTCACTACTGTATATTGGCTCATACATAAATATGTCATAATTTAAAGCTCAATAACATTTGAATGGAATAATTTACAGTCATGAATCCAACTGTACAGTGTTCATCCAGGTGTCGGCTATCATGCACATCTTTTATATTTTTGATTTATATTAAAATACACCGTCAAATCATACTTAAATATTGCTGCTTTCATTACTGTATACTGGCTCATACATAAATATGTCATAATTTAGAGCTCAATAACATTTGAATGGAATAATTTACAGTCATAAATCCAACTGTACAGTGATCATCCAGGTGTCGGCTATCATGCACATTTTTTATATTTTTGATTTATATTAAAATACACTGTCAAATCATACTTAAATATTGCTGTTTTCACTACTGTATACTGGCTCATACATAAATATGTCATAATTTAGAGCTCAATAACATTTGAATGGAATAATTTACAGTCATAAATCCAACTGTACAGTGATCATCCAGGTGTCGGCTATCATGCACATCTTTTATATTTTTGATTTATATTAAAATACACTGTCAAATCATACTTAAATATTGCTGTTTTCACTACTGTATACTGGCTCATACATAAATATGTCATAATTTACCAAAAAGGAGCAAACAAATTATACATTTCTTAATAATGAAATTGAACAGATTACACAAACATTTTATTATATCAAATTAGTATTTTCTTCATTTTATTTTCTGTCAGCTGGCCACCAATATAACTGACAAATTATGTTTTTGGTTGCAAAACATGGGGGGAACTGTGTACAATATTTGAATAAAGACAGATTGGCAGTTGGAATGAAGTTTTGGATGTGACATCATTGTTTTGGTAGTGACAAAAGGGAACAAATAATCCTTTATTTTGAGGATTAAACTACATTTTAGTACAGTTATGCAAATCATTAGTAATGCAGTATGTTTTAGTAGTGGTTTAGTATGCAAGTTTAAATTCTGTAGAATGGCCCATATACATGACACACACACAGACACACACACACACACACACACACACACAGACACACACACACACACACACACACACACACACACACACACACACACACACACACACACACACACACACACACACACACCACATGCACATACATGTTATTACAATATTATTATATGTGTATATATATATAATACACATGTAATAACAAATATGTTTAGCTATACATGTAAATATTGTTAAGTGAACATAAGTTAGCTTTGGCCATGTTGCTTATTCGAGTCAAATGGCTAAGCTACTGTTAAGCTACTGAAAAATAAAACTTAAGTTAGTAACTCAGCTATTCATGTCTACCTACTCCCAAAAACTGTAAAACATTATTCTATTATAAATATATTCATGATATTTACCAGATGTTCTGTCTGTTTGAAGTACCTGTCCTCGAACACCTTTTCTGTCCTCCGTCCAGACAGTTTGCAGCCATTTTGCCAGTTTTTTGTCATCGGATTTGAAAATGGAAACTGCAAGGGTAGGCCACTTTGTCCTTCCCTTTCCAACACCATGCCTAATAAATGCTTGAATTATTTCATGTCTTCCTCCAGCTTTTGACCAAACATTTTCTTCTCTCTTGCGCTTTCCTTTTTTAATTCGGACCATGATGGCTCCTGCAATCTCCTAACAGCATGCTCTTAATTGACTGTTGAGCCCCTCCCCCCCTTAGTAGTATTTCCAAGAATTTAGTGTGTGGAAAATTACTGAGAAAGCACCATTAAGAGATACTGGACATTTTAAAGAAAGTGTAATGTAAGTGAAATACATACCTTCACATTTTGATATGATTTGCAACTGTTTTTTTATCAACAAAAAATATTTATTTGCACTTGAAACTCAAAAAAACTTTTGAGACTTTTGGCTCTGAGCCAAGAATTTCCCTCCACCAGGTCACATGACATCAGTTCTCATAAAACATTTTCAAGTCACAGCAAGCACTTAGCAATGTTTCTCCTATTCTCATGTCAAAGTATATTTTATGTTTCCATTCAAATGTTATTGAGTTTTTAATTATGACATATTTACAATATACAGTAGTGAAAACAGCAATATTTAAGTATGATTTGACAGTGTATTTTAATATAAATCAAAAATATAAAAGATGTGCATGATAGCCGACACCTGGATGATCACTGTACAGTTGGATTTATGACTGTAAATTATTCCATTCAAATGTTATTGAGCTCTAAATTATGACATATTTATGTATGAGCCAGTATACAGTAGTGAAAAACAGCAATATTTAAGTATGATTTGACAGTGTATTTTAATATAAATCAAAAATATAAAAGATGTGCATGATAGCTGACACCTGGATGATCACTGTACAGTTGGATTTATGACTGTAAATTATTCCATTCAAATGTTATTGAGCTTTAAATTATGACATATTTATGTATGAGCCAGTATACAGTAGTGAAAAACAGCAATATTTAAGTATGATTTGACAGTGTATTTTAATATAAATCAAAAATATAAAAGATGTGCATGATAGCTGACACCTGGATGATCACTGTACAGTTGGATTTATGACTGTAAATTATTCCATTCAAATGTTATTGAGCTCTAAATTATGACATATTTATGTATGAGCCAGTATACAGTAGTGAAAACAGCAATATTTAAGTATGATTTGACAGTGTATTTTAATATAAATCAAAAATATAAAAGATGTGCATGATAGCTGACACCTGGATGATCACCGTACAGTTGGATTTATGACTGTAAATTATTCCATTCAAATGTTATTGAGCTCTAAATTATGACATATTTATGTATGAGCCAGTATACAGTAGTGAAAAACAGCAATATTTAAGTATGATTTAGTGTATTTTAATATAAATCAAAAATATAAAAGATGTGCATGATAGCCGACACCCGGATGAACACTATACAGTTGGATTTATGACTGTAAATTATTCCATTCAAATGTTATTGAAGTTTGAAACGTGCATACCAATGTCGTATGCAACTTTAGAGACGGTCCCTAAATTTGCGAATATCAAACGTCTAACGTCAAACCAACTTCATGCCAGTGCTCCACTCCGCCTGCACTCGGCTACTCTCGCCGATCGCATTCATCCAGCCGCAGCCGATGTCGAACACACCTGAGTTTGGTGTGATTGGCTTTTGTGTGTCTCGTGACCGATCGCATCATGCTGAAGAGTTGTTTGTATCATTTGAATAAGAAATATGAATGAGTGCGTGTGTAGAGCGCTATCATCATTTCAACGATTAAAACATTAAGATCAACTACATGAAGATATCGTATGACTTCTGAAGACTTGGAATACAACATTAGTTAATACTTCTATACAGTTTTTGGTCCGTTTTTGCAATAAATAACTGTCTGTGACTGTTGAATTCTTTTTCGTTTCTTTGAGATGCGCCTTGCCTCGCCTGAAAAAAAGGTGTTGGCACTAATATGCCCAGGGAGCCCTGGCTTACCCTATTAGGGGCACTTATTTACTGGATAAGTAAAAGGGGGTCAATTTGAGGTTTGTTAGAGTAGCTCTTTTAGCAGCCATAAAATGTGTAACATTGAGGTGGAAGGATCCTAAACCTCTGACTATACTTCTATGTGGACTACAGAAGTATCATCCTATGTACCACTGGAAAAAATAGCACTTAGCGTGAAGAAGCGTCAAGATCTGTTTGCAAAACATTGGGGCAACTTTCTTTCTTATCTTGGTATAACAACAGGACAAAGTACTCAAACTTCATATAATTTTCCATGTCTTTTATTCTATGTGTCTATGGTTTATTTGTGGCACTGGGTGGGGATTGGGGTGTCATAGGGTTTTATATATGGAAAGGTCTGTACATTGTAAAAAAAAAAAAAAAGGGAAAAAAGAGAAAGACACATTGTAGAAAGTACAGTAAATGATGGGGTGATGAGGGGAAAAAGTTACTGGGATTTTGTCACAGACCTCTCGCCCTCAACACAAGCACTACAGCTTCCCAGGCTGCTACACTAGTTGCTGTATTTGGCAAAGTTTAAGAGATTCGTGCCATCAAATCTTCTAGTCTGAATCACATATACTATAAATCCTTGAGTGTGCGCTTTCTCATTGTCAACTTTTAGATGTATTTGTCCGTAACCATCACGTCAAAAAAAATCAACCACCTTACAAACACCTTACAGAGGGTCTTTCTGCCAATAATGAAACTATTTGGTGTCCAAACTTCGTTTAAATAGGTGAAAGTGGAGGGTCATAATAAACACACCAACATGACTATATCAACCATTCATAAAGTAGAGTGAGCAAATTACAGTAAACTACACATGGAGGCCCATACTTTTTAACATGACAATTTGATGGTTATTCATGTTTTTTTGATCTAACGTTCCTGATGAAAACAACATGGCTGGTACATGTGAATGTTGTGTTTTAAATGCTGGTTCCCAGAATTAAATGCGAAGATGCTGGTGTCCCAAATTGGGATTCTTAACTAGTTTAACCAGCAGACCTTCCTTGCATAAACCATCCTGGCCTGGGCCAGTATACAAACTCTGGTCTAAGCTGGTGGTTTCAGCAGGGATAGTCTTTGGAAATGTTCATGTTTTATTAAATAACAAACCACTATATAAATGAGAGTGTGTGAGAGAGACACTCAGTGGCCAGGTATATAGTTGTGTAATGTGAGTGTGTTGTTGCGTTTCAGCGGGTGAGTAGCGTGTGCCTGTGAGGTCAGGCTGTATGTTGAGTAAGACACTGCAGACCCGAGCATCAGTCCAGCCATATATGATACAGTCATGGTGTTCCCTGTAAAATAAAATCAAAATGATTTGTGGAGAAAAATCTAAATAAGATCTCAATATAGAAATTGCTTCTCCCAGACAGAAATTACATTAAATGAAAGAATTTCTTCCAAAAATAAATTATTTTATTTAATTGCACATGCTGTCCACATGAATCTTATTTATATATTTTATAGACTCATAAGTACTGGCACTTCCAGATCTGAATCATTTATCAGATCTGATTCCAGAATCATTTATCATCTGTATCACCTGTCCCCCTCGTTGTGCCCATCATCCGTGTGTGTATTTAGTTCCTCTGTTTTTGTCTGTCGACGTCAGTAGACATGTCTGTAGACCTTTCTGTATACCCGTCTCCTGATAAGTCTATGTATTCTATGAAATAGTTGTATAATAAAGTCCTGTTCCAAGTTCTTCTTTGTCTTCGTGAGTTATCACCACTGGTGCGTGATAATCATATCAGATTGAATCTCACTACCAACCCTGTCTGCACACCATCATAACACCATCATAACACTCTTCTATAAATATATATATATATATATATATATATATATATATATATATATATATATATATATATATATATATATATATATATATATATATATATATATATATATATATATATATATATATATATATATATATATATAGAAGAGTGTTATGATGGTGTTATACCGGTAGTATATATATATATATAAATAAATTACAAAAAAAAGACAACACTGAAGCAAAGATATAAATACTATATCTTTAGGACTATATCTTTTTTCTTATCTTTATTTTGCAAACATGACAACCACATAAAGGACTAAAGTATGTGATTGATAAAATATTCTCTAAAATTTGCTGCTAATGAAAGACGAGCATGACACACGGCTGGAGAGCAGAGGAACTTTTACTATGACGCAGTTGCCGCTTCCGCTTCTTCCAGTCATGCATATGTGGAGTAACGCAACGCTGTTGATCATATAAAATACTTTGGAGCTTGTTGATAATTATGTACTAACTTACTCTGTGCGTTCACTCCGCGGCTTCTCTGAGACACTTGTTGCACACTGCTGTAAGCTAGATCGATATTAGTCATGTTAAATGATTTGAGCTACTGTATATGTATATATAGTATATATATACTGTATATAACAATGATTAGTTTTCTGTCTATAAATGTATCCAAACATATTGTTCCATTGTGTAATAAAGCATATAATATATTAAAGCATCGTTGATGTTTCTATGGTTTCTACAAAATAAAAGTTAAAGCTACACTGTGTTAGCCTGACAAGCCAGACCCACATCAAGATGTTTGGTTTGGAAACTCACGATTGACAGGGCTCAATCCGAGGGGCGGGATAAACGGTTGTCTTTCAAACTCCCTCTGCACGCGATAGGATAGCGCTACACCAACCAGAGCAACGAAGGTGAAGCAGAGCTCGTTGACAGATTAAACATTTGCCATATCTGGTCGGCAAAACTCCGAACACATCTTCCCTTTTTAAGAATGACTTCAGTGCCGTTCTTTGTTCTTTTCTCAGAGAAAAGCTTAACTCCAAGTCTTCCAGAATCGCGGTCAAAGCTGATCGAACAAAGCTGAAAGACCGTCGTTCGCCAGCTTCTGTGTTTACTAGAAGCACGCAAATGCAACTCGGCCGTCAGCATTATGTTAAGCCCCGCCCACCGACTCTATACACGATGTGATTAGCGCAACCAGAGTTTGGTTTTTACAGCTCAGAAGAGTATTGAGAGTTGCTAGACGACACTCGCGGCAGATTAGATTTGCTGCCGCTAGGGTGCGTCTAGATTTCTAGGCTAACACTGTGTAACTTTTTTTGTTTATTCTTAGCTAAAAACACTTCGTTCTTTCAAAAATATATGTGCTCGTTAATGTATATTTACTTCTTTCAAGTAATAAAGTGTTCTCGTAAGTTTATAATATGCCATTGAAAATACATACGGGTGAGGGGTTTGAATGCCGGTCGCCATGTTGCCCCTCCATCTTGAAAGTATATTAGCCAAAGAGGGACATACCCGTAAATTCAAGCTTCCCCTTTCGTGTTTTAACACTTGATGACACTGTGTCGAATGTGAAGAGGGGGTTTGCCATGTTAATCTTGGACTAAATCGGCCATCGTAGGAGTTAAAACGAAATCAGAATTGAGAGGAACAGAAACTATTATTCACTGGATGGTCATATACCTTTTCACCACTAGATGGGGGAAAATATCACACAATGTAGATTTAAATTAATATAGCTTATTTCTCTGAATTTAAACATTATTGGAAACATCTGGGATAATGTAAGTACATTATCCCAGATGCACTTAAATGAAGATAAAAATAATGTAAGTACAAAATATACAACTGTTCTAGTGGTTTTTGATAAAAAAAAATCTTACATAAATATTGATTTCTGAGGTTATCCCCACCCACAAATTTTTTAGGTCGGGCAGTTCGGTCTGGCATCGCTCCATAGAGGAGTAATTATCTCTGAACAGAAACTGTTCGGACCAATGAGATCATCAGGGCGGGCTTTAGACGATGACGGACAGATGATCAACAGTAACGTAATCATCCACGTCATCAAAGGGGCTTGGATTATATTTTTCCGAATCCTGAACGAAGAGCTTGTTTGTATATGCATTCACCTTCACAATTTCTCTCAGAAATGATGATCATGTTGGGTAAGTACTCTGTGTATCATTCAATTCTTTTATATTTTTTACAACACCGGCAAAGATCGTGTGTTCCAGCCTGATTTCAGCGCGCGTGCAGACAGGGTTGCCAAGTTTTTACAACAAAACCTGCCAACTACTAGCCCTAAACAATAGCTTCTCAGGGGGTTCCCCGGGGGAAAAATTGTGTTTGGGGGGTTAAAATGTGTGTTATTTTGGCAAGGATGCCTGCTAAAATTTGCACTCATGGGTCTATATATCACATAATAGTCGCTTCCTTCAACCCGTGGACATAGAAAACAACCTGCTGGGGAAAAATGCGGACTTGGCAGCACAGTGCAGTTGAACTATGTTGACATTTGACAATGCGTTGCTTCGTTGCTCTGATTGGTTGTAGGTCTATCCATTTGAGGTCTTTCCTGGTTCGGATGACACACGCCTCATAATCACAGCCCAATGGAGCAGTTTCAGACTCATATTCTGACTAGAATTGAGTATGACCACGTCAGGCTAATAACTTTTATCAAATAAAGAAATAAAGAGTTTGTATTAAGTTTGCATTTGTATTAACAACATTCTAGTCATCATTTTTGACTAATTAAAAAATGGAACTTTTGTTTTTAAAATTAATCAAAATATTTAAAACTAAATGAATATGTACTCTTACTGCATGTCAACAACGGTCTTCATCTATTTTATGAAGAACAAAAACACTGCTAACACTTGTCTTAAGTCTCGATTCCTCTAGTTGTTTACTTTTCAATGGTAATGCATTTATCTCACTCTATATGTGTGTCAGCCATACTCACCCGCCACTTCTCGATGCTGAAGTGGCACTTTGCCGGCCGCCTGTATCATTGGTACAGAGCCAAGGTAACCGTTACTGATACCCAACATCACGGACAGGCCGCAGGGCCAAGCTGGGTGTCCCAGCAGGGGGTGCTGCACAGGAGACACGCACATTACAAACAAGGGCAGGAAGAGAACACGAAAACACGAACACACCAGCAGCTGCACACCGCCCCACTCGTATGGACACGCTGCTAAGATCTAAGGAGAGTGAGAGAAAAATATGCTTTGAACATTTACCATTTTATTTAATTGTTATATATGCTCATATACAACAACATTTCACCTTGCCCACAAAGTCTGCCATGTTAAACAGAGCCATGGTGAGAATAGGCAGCCATTCTCCCAGTGTATCGTTGCGCAACTCTGACTCCAAACCAGGGAACAGACACAGTGTGATGAAATATGTCACCAAGATGGACAGCATATAGGGCCAGATCATCCGAGCAACAGCACACCTCTGACCCAGAAGCTCTGTAAAAAGGCCATCATATGTTATGTTAGAAAACTACAGTGCTAAAGATGTGACATTAAAGAGAGCCTATGATGCTTTTTTAAATGTTTAACTTTCTTTAGTGTTGCTGTTTGAGCATGAAAGAGGTCTGTAAAGTTACTCCAAAGGGAGTTATTATTTATATCAGTGCGCACTGTTTCTGAACTCCCTGAAACTGATTGTAGCCTTGAGTTCCCTTTCGAGGAAAGCTCAACGTGTCTGAAGTACGTATATGAAACTAAACCAGTACATGCTAAAGCTACAAAGGGGGCCTGGCTGTGGCCACTGTGAAGCACTACCAATGAGAGTGCAGCACTCCCGCCTGGCCGTGTTTAATGAGGCCGGCCAGGCTCGCATCTCAGTTCGTAGGGTTCGCAGATGGAGCTGGTAAAGACCTGAGACTGCTTCAGCACTTTCTCAGTCTTCATCTGCCAGCTCCATTTAAATTATATTAAGCCTTAAAGCTGCATAATTAAGGGCGTGGCCACTTTGAGTGACAGGTGGATAGCCGTTTATCTGCAGTCTGTTAGTCATCATGTCACCTCAGCTCCTCCCACGCCCCGTCTATTTGCCCATTGTCAGTTATCCGGGAGTGACACGCGATGAAGAGCTGCCAAGATGGCAATGGGCGACCTTTAGGCTTCAAAAATGCTGTTCGGAATGTGATGTCATGTATGTAACTACGTCTATTTTTTTTTCAGTCTATGGTTGTAACTTGTGACGAGAGATTGCTCACAACTTCACACTTTGTAAGGCAGTAGACCCCCCAAAAAAGAATTTGTTTTGTTTTGAAGGGAAGAATCGCTACACAGAATAGCTACAGGTGGTTGTGATTAAAACTATGGCTCACCCTTCACATTGATCCAGGTCCTTTTGGTGTCTGGTTTTGGTACATCAAATCGGACGTATATTCCATCTCCATAGGAACCGTTACCCAGATTAACTGCATCAGCCTCATCAACTGTGCTTGACGTCACTCCATCCTAATTGGTGGAAATGCCATGATTCAATATCAATTTTATCTTTGAGCATTTCATCATAAACAATGACTGTCTCTAAATCTGGAGAGCTGACTACTGCTACAACACATTTTGGGGGAAATAAAACATTTTATGTTAACACGGAACCATTTTCTACCAAAACATTTAAGAAATGAATACAAAATATATATTATTAATCAATCATTTCTCTTGGCTACCCTTACAATTTTAAAACGTATTACAGAAATAAAGTTATTAAAAATAATATACTTAATTGCAAACTGAACATAATGTTAAATGTAATTAATTTAACATGTATTCTGATTTATAATAAATGATTTAAAAATAATAAATTAGCTGAACAGTAACAGTAAGTATGTTGTGATAAATGTGCTTCAGTATGTTAGTCAACATATCAAAATAAGTGTACTTCTTTAGAGAAACCTTTCAAAGGATCCATATCTCAAAAAAGTCCCCAAAGTCAAATGCAAGCCAGTATTTCTGCATGCAAATTTACCTCTTCCTCTGCACTGCTGTCATAATGTATCTGATAGCCACTGCGCTTTTGTGTTGTAACATTATTAATCTGTCCTTTGAGCCAGCAGTGGCTGCGGCGAGCTCTGTCGGTGTGATAACGGACGAAGTGTGTTTGTCGCACCACCACGTGTAACAGAAAACAGAGTGTCACTATTGAGATAGAGAACAGGAAGAAGATGATGGTGTTGTTCTTCTCATCTTCCACCAGCAGCTTTGTAAAAATGCGACTCAGAGAGACAATAACTCCTGCAGTGCCTGAAACAAGCAAAAATAACAAAAAAACACATCAACTCAATTCAAACAGCAACACATTATGAGTAAACATTCTGTGAAATTATATTTAAAAAAATGTTTTATAAATATTAAAAATATATAAGGAACACTGATATTTATTTTATTTGTGCCATTATCTTTAATGACAAATAAGCATATTTCCCTAATTAAATAAATTCTGTGGTATAAAAACATATTATTAAATTCTATCTTTAACATTTAAGATATTTGATTTAATTAAATTTTATTTTATTACATTAAAGGGGCTTTAACAATTTATAACAATGTATTAATCGCTTTTTTATTGCCAATGTTTAAAAAACTTGTAAAGAAAACTTTAAAAAAAAAAAAAAAAAACCTTCCTTGACTTCCTAGGTTGTCAATGAAAGTCTGTAGACTGATTTTTGTGTCTGTGCAGGACTCGGGATGTTTTTGCTGGAAAAATCAAAAGGATGTGACGTTTACGGACGCTCCTGAGAGCTTCTAATGAATAACACATGAAACTAATGCTTATACAATGTTCAGGATAATGTTGGAAGAAAAAAAACATTCAGTACTGTAATGACAATGTGTCATGCAAAAGTGAGTAACTGAAACATAGCCAGATTGTTTATAGTTATTGTTATTGTCTATAGTGCCAAATATACTTTATAGGCAAACAGGTCATTTAAACACCGTCTCTAGGGGTGTTTTGCGGATTCTACTGTGCCTGTTCATGTGTTTTGAAGGAGGCGTTGCATTGGAGAAACTCTGAAGGGAGGGTGGGATATATGTTTTCAAAGCTAGCATGCTCTTGCAGCCTTTCTGAAAGTGCCTACCCTACCTTTAAAGGGGACCTAGTATGCCACTTTTTGCAAGATGTTAAGTAAGTCTCTGGTGTCCCCAGAGTGTGTGTTAAGTTGCAGCACAGAATACCACACAGATCTGTTTTATAGCATGAAAAATTGCCTACCGTTTGTGTATGTGTCCCTATAAATGCAAATTATCTGGTGCTCCTGGTAGTGATGATGGGAGAAACCAAGCTTTTTAAAGCTGTGAATTTAACCGATTGCTGGGCAAAAAGATTCACTGTTTCAGAGCGTGCAAAATGCCACACTATGGTGACACCTGCTGGTCAGAACAGTGTATATGCAACAAAAACTCAGACCTAACATGCATAAAAAACACCTTTTACAAACCCATTGCAAATATGTTATCAAAAGTAAAATCTTACCAAATGCAACTAACTAATTAGCTAATAAGATTAAATATTAAATGTCCATATAATATGTGTTCTTTTATCAATTTTTTTAGAGTTTGTTTAGATTTTTTCATGGGTGCCTTAGCAAATCATGCCAATAAGAGACTATTAACTACTATAATTATTTTTAACTAAACTAATGTTTTATTAAGACATTTACAAATGTATAAAACTGATTAAAGATCAGGTAAAACCCATAGAGAACCCATAGAGAAAATGTTAAAACACAACATTTGATTGCCTCTTTCACACAGACGTTGTATAACTCAAGCTGCTACGGTGAGGATACAGAAATGGTGGACTCTGTGCTTTCCGTTCAGGAAAATGCTAATGGCACAGATTGTTACCGGCTGTGGGCAGGGCTTATTCCTACGATGACGTCATTGTAGGGGGAATCTGAATCAACTTGTTTAAAGAGCCTTATTTTTATTAATAATTAAATCATTTTAATAATAATTAAAAAAATTAGTGAGTGGGTTTGTACCATTATAGGCTGGTTGTTCACACACTGTGGACACACATCAGTGTTCAAACATCTTTTGCACAATAGGTCCCCTTTAACATATTCATCTAAACATTGCTGTCAGCAGTGTGGTGGCATTGGGATGTTCGTTACAGAACCTTTTTACTTGAGTATCACGGGGCAATGAAGCATGAGCAATAAGTTGCTGGATGCAGTTCACTTAACGGCCAATGTCACTAATAACAAGGGTTTCTGAATTTTTCACATAGCCCCTTTAAATAATAAAATTTATACTTTATATTTCTTCTGCAAATCTTCTGTATTTGTTGTACTGGCTTTGATTGAAAAAAAAAACGAATTTTCTTTGACTGAAAAACGTAATTTAAGAAAAAAAAAGTACATTTATTCTAATATAATGATGCTAATTTCAGTCAGGAAGTGATGTAAGTTCAGCTCACTCTCTCCAGTCATCACGCCCTGTGTGTACCTCTTGGGCAGCATCCCAGTGTAACCATAGAAACTGGACTGCTGCACTGCAGGTCAAAAGGACAGTTGGCAAAGTTTCAGATCACAAAAACACAATGTAGGCCAATGCAACAAAATGATTACTTGTATTTATGTACCTGTGCATCCAAATGCAACAATGGCAATTGCAGCCAGAGTAACAACATAGGACTGCCGAGTGTCAAACAGCTCCAACCAGACGTCAAACACACTCACAAACACCAAAGGTCCCAATGCAAATAGATATCCTATATACGCAAAAAAAGAAATGTAGTGATATTGCAATCGAATAATATATGAGTAATGTAATGTGCATGTAGAAAATTGTGCAAAGAAGCCTTTCATTGTTGTATGTTGAGGCTACTTTTGCATGTTCTCACCCACGCAGATGCGAGTGTGTAAGCTCAGTCTCTCCACGAGTGCGTTGTTCAGAATGACAGCACTGAGAGCCACCAGTATGTACGTCAAACTCATGTCGAACACAATAGAGGTACCTGACAATGGAAGAGAGGGGAATTGACAAGCATAACTTGAAGAGAAATATTTTGACTCTGCAATAGTTGTCACTTTTCCAACAACAGCTCTGTGAATTTAATTTAGTCTTCCCTGTGATGTGCAATAGGTTGGCTGCATCAAACCTTTAAATTTGCGGTGGAGGTAGTCCACATCAGTGATGAAACTATTGTATGGCAGTAGAAAGCCGACACCAGCCAACAGCATGGCAAAATAGATGCCATGATAGCGATCATCAGGAATGGATTCCTCTGAGTCTGAAAATGAAGACATGAGCTTGAATTAATACCAACCAGAATGAGCAAGCTTGATAAACCTGAGCAATCCCCAGGGAATGCATGCACTGATAATGTTTAGATGCAATGTAAGTCAATTTGATTAAAAGTGCTTAAAAATGCAGGGCTTTTTAATCTGGAGTTTATGAACCCCTGGTGGTTTGTGAGGGAAATGCATGAAGTTACCCCAAAATGAAAATTCTGTCATTTACTCACTCAAGTTATTGCAAACCTGTATTAATTTCTTTCTCCTGTTGAACACAAATACGATATTTTGAAGAATGTCAGAAACCAAACAGTTGATGGACCCCATTGAATTCAACAGTATATTTTTTCCTACTATGGAAGCCACTGTTGGGTTAACCACATTCTTCAAAATATACATAAATTATGTACAGCTTTGGAACTTGAAAGTGAATAAATTATGACAGAATTTTAATTTTGGGGTGAATTAAACCTTGAATGCGAAGCAAATATTTAATGAAAACAAAAACATTTTAAAATAAAAAACAAATTGATAATTTTAAAATAAAACAATCAAAATAAAACACAAAAAAACATGAAAATAGTTTACCTGCATGGAATGTGACCAGAAATAACAGACATCAGAGAACTGTGATTTTTTGTTAACATAAAAATACTACTTACTTTAAATATTTTATGTGTAGGGCTGACAAAAAGTTTTGGAATCCATGCACTAATTTGTGCAATATTGCGCAAATGCATGCATCATATCTACATATACGAAGACCTCGATGCACACATCAAATACATCAATACACACATTTTGCATGTGCAGTTTAACGCATGTTGCATGCGTGCAGTTTTTATAGCATATTAATTCTGTGTTGTGCGTATCTGCAACTCACCATGATCACTGTGAGGTTTTATCCAACCCCTCTTCTCCTCCTCTGGCAGCTGACTAAAGCTGAAATTCGTGATCACAGCCTTCTCTCTACCCTGCCGATTCCTGCTCCACTCCTCAGAGTACATGCCTAGAAAAAATGTCAGAATTCAGTCTATCTATCTATCTATCTATCTATCTATCTATCTATCTATCTATCTATCTATCTATCTATCTATCTATCTATCTATCTATCTATCTATCTACAAATATAACAAAACATATAGGCTAATACATATCAAGTGAATATCAAAATATTGAATGTTGACATCAAAAAACACCTTTCCTGAGAAATACTGACTGGAGAGAAATGGTGACAACTTGCCCAGCTGTGCAATAAAAATCTATTATTTTGTTTTATGGGACCATGCAGTGATTCTATCTTTGTTCATATATGCCTGTTTTCCCTCGCTTGAAGAAGCTGGGTAGGCTACAGCTAATGGTTCTCAACTACATGTTGAATTTGTACAAGCGCGCTTGGTTTGAATTTTACGGCGTTATAAAACACTGTGAGTAGCCACTGTCCGTAGGTGATAGACGCGAGATTCGTCGATGTCACCTGACAGATCCACCAACGCTATTTTTAGAAATATCTAGCCTCAATGTCGTAGCATGTAGTGTGATTTTAATGGTTGGGAAAATGAACTGAAGTAACCTGTATATATCACATTGATGTTAGAAAGACGGACCATTTGTCTTTAAGGTTATTTGACATCTGAATGTCCTAAACATAGGCTATGCGCAACTAATGGACTCGTGCTGTATGATAATGAGTGAGCATCAATCAGAGCTGTCGCGCGCGCGTTCTTGAATGAATAGCAGGTCTCTTACCTGATGTGCCAATGTCATTCACGCTCTCTCAAGCGAATTATATGTAATTACGATCCTCGTTTCCAAGCGGTGTTATTTGAGGGTGCTCGTTTTCTGCTCCTTCATTCTCTTTCGAGGCTCTCCGCCCTCCTGCGCAAGTCACGGAATCATCACGCGCTTTACGATTGATCACCGGGGCAAGTTGTCACACTCAGGATGGGGTTTATTTCAATTTGTATATAAACTTAAACACATACCTTAAAATATTGGCTACAAAATGTTTTTGTACTGATGCACAAATCAGATCTCTTTTTAACAAATGCTAATAGAGGCACGTTGTCACAATGAAAATGGTGACACAATGGTGTCACAATGAATTTTATTATCTGATTCGAAAATAATTAATTGAATTAATTAATTAAATTATTTAATTTACTTTAAGGAATATTGTTAGAATTTAAGTAAACTACGCTATAGTATTAGAAACTAACATATAAAATTAGAAAACTAATTTGTGTAACTTTGAAGATTAAAGATTAAATTCAAAGCCACGGTTATGCACCTATCATCACCTATGGATTTTCACCATTTTCAGTTTATTGATTTACTTTATAAGGTAGTCTAAGTCGGTTTAATTTTAATAGGTTTGAGGTTAATTGATCTAGTCTCTGGAAAATGGTGGTCTATGATATTGTACTATTATGCTGAATAGCAAAGGGGTTTGTGTCTTTTTGTTAATAAGGGATTTGTGAACATATTTTTCTTTCTTTCAGATTTGTGGAGTAAATGTTATAGTTATTTTGAGAGAATTTACTATTATAACGCATTGGTTCATACATCATCCCGAACATGCTACATTTATATCTATAATATGTTTATATATTTAAAAATGTAAAAGTAAATGCTCATTATTCTATTTACCAAATGCACTCATACAAATAAAGTTTCTAAAAGTTTTTCTCCACAGTGATAGTATAAAATAACCCTTTTTGGTCAACCAAATAACATTTTATTGAACAGTCCTTAAACTAAATTTTGTAGCCTAGTGCAAATAATATTTTGAGAAATCTAAGAACCCCTTTTCACTTGCCCTATAAAAAATGTATGCGGGGTTCCATGGATGTTCCTCATAGAGACATTGATGCCAATGAAGAACCTTTATTTTTAAGTGTGTCAAGCATTTAAATTTCAAGGGATGGTGTTGAACTGTTCTCTTTTCTTCATAAACCAACATTTCTCTTCTTTTATCATTTGAAGTTTGGTTTACACAACTGGCTTGCTCCAGGGCACAAAGACTTTGGGCGATTTTGGAAGAAATGCAAAGCTAAACCCTTAAATTATCTATTAGCCTCATGTAGGTCACACTATAAAACCTCAGAGTTTTCATCTTTGTAAAAAAAAAAGGGGGGGGGGGGTTGAAGGGGATTAAAATGTAGGAAATTGGATGCATTGGAAGATACTTTTACAAACACGTTGTGTCTAAGAACAAGTGTGATTCTGGCTTTTATTACATGCACAAGAACCATACAAAAAGTGTTATCTCCATGGGAACATTTTGTGTGAGATCTCTCAGGAGATGCTGAGGAAACAAAAGCCGTCGCCCTCATCTTCTCTGCAGTATGTGGGTGGGTGCGCTTCAGCTCAGCAGTCTCATCAGGGGGCTACTGTAGCAATCCTGCACTGCAGTCTGTCATGGAAGATCAAGAGTTAGAAATCTACTGATATGATGTTAGAGCAGACACACACACACACACACGCACGCACGCACACACGCACGCACGCACGCACACACACACACACACACACACACACACACACACACAAAAATCTCACTATACATTTGTCTTGTTTTGAAATATACTTACATAAGTAGCAGGGGGAAAGCCAGAGAAGTTAATGAGAAGTGAATTTAAATGTCATGAATAATCATTTCACACACTACAGCAAGTGCCTCCTTTTAAACACATCTATATCTTTACACCCTTGTGAAAAAGAAGTGCACTTATCTGTTTTTTAATTACTAAACATTTTTTATATATATATTTATATAAGAACATCAGTTTTAATACTGTCATGATAGGTTTTTTTTTAATGACCAACCCATTCAGTGATATCTCACCCAATAAAATAAAACAGCTTTTAATAAGAACAATGCTTTTTGCAGTAAGAGAGAGAATTAGTATTTTATCATCAAATGTGCATGTTATTTGAATACTTCTATTCAAACTGTGCAAGCAGACCTCACAATAACGATAACAATGCAATGATTATAGAAACAAATTAATTTTGGAATGTAAAAAGAGTGGGATTTTTCTCGTATATATGTATTAACACTTGCATGTAAATACTTAGCCAAAATTACTTGTCCTTGTCACGTGAAATGTGTCATTTCGATACATATTTTCAATTTTGATCGCTAGATGGCAGTTCTATGACAGCGGTGACATTGCAGCAGTTTCAGCAGTGTGAAGACGAACACACGATAAGCCAGACTAATCGATCCGGCTCATCTTTATTATTTATTTAGTTGGATACAATTGACAGTTCGTTCGTTATATTGTAAATTTAGATCAAAATTTGTTTCATTATAAAACTCTCAACAGACTATTACATTGAATGTATTGAATATATATCTCGATTATCATATTATCTATTAGTAATGTCTTGTTAAACTTCCGTTATGTGCATCATGGCGACTTGCAGTAAAACATCATGTGAGGAATTCTAGTAGTGGTTTCTATCGCAGTTTATATGATTTGAAAAGGCGATAAATAGAGTAAATAGGTTTTAATTTAAGGTCGATGTCCAAAATGTTGCGTTCTACACTTCTGTGGGGTATTTTTACTCGGAACACCAATGTTAAAATTATAAAGTGCGTTTCAGCATCCTCACATGAGCGCAGATTAGCCGTTCTTCCGTCTGAGCGAGTGCATCAAGGACCCTTGAGATTCTTTAGTAAATCAGTGACACCTCCGAGATGGACTGAGAGCAACGATACTAGTTCAGACGCAGCTGATCGTGTGAATGAGGACGATCCCAGTGATGTGTTTGGTGATTACTCCAGAAATTTCTCCTCCAGGCGAACCTTTCGCAAAACATCACCAGAGCTGCTGGATATGAGGTACAGGGATGCGGATGAGGAGGACGCGCCGCGGTTGGAAAAGTTCAGGTCCAAAACGGGTCGGAAAAATACAACATACTGGTATTTCCTCCAGTGCAAAAGGCTTATCAAAGAAGACAAAGTACGTACTATGGCATTGTGTTACTGTACTTGTATAATTAATATGATTCACTGTATTATACACCGTATTTTGATTTTTGTCTAACACTTTAAAGCACATTTAACTTTACAGTGTGTTATTTTATTTTAAATTGTAAAGTTCACATATTTTTTAAATGCAACTTCATCGTTATAAATGTGTAATTTCAAATAGATTTTAATACACATGACATACAAGCTTTAGAAATGACAATAAAGTATATTTTAGTTTACCATAAATGCATGCCCATAATACATTTTCAAGTGTCCGAAAGCAAAATTTAAATTGCAATTAGAGGGGTTTGTTAACACAAAAAGGAAAATTGTGTCATCATTTACTCACTCTCACGTTGTTCAAAACCCAACTTTAGTTCATCTTCGGAACACAAATGAAGATATTTGTGATGAAATCTATGAGATTTCTGTCCCTGTGCAACTACCACTTTGGCGCGCCAAAATAAAGTTAATAAAGAAATCGTAAAATTAATCATGTGTATTGAGTGGTTTTACTTAGTCCAAAGTTTCTGAAGAGACTTGATCACTTTATATGATCAGATTACATTTAGTCTTTTATTCACATATAAATGTTGATCAGTGAACAAAATCAGAAACACAACTGAACCTGCAAGTACAAACCTCATTGGTTCTTAAGTAAACTCAAACATGCTACACAAGAATGAACCTTTGAGTTAAAAATATCTTCCAAAAATAAACGAAAGTCTTGCAGATTTGGATCGACAGGAGGGTGAGTAATTAATGACACAATTTAATTTTTTGGGTGAGCTATCCCTTTAAGTATGTTATGTAAAACTAAGTGTATTATTTCCATAATAAACTATTAATGTGTGTGTGTGTGTGTGTGTGTGTGTGTGTGTGTGTGTGTGTGTGTGTGTGTGTGTGTGTGTCTGTGTGGCATGTAAATACAAGTAGATTAGCTAAGTATGTCTCTCTGTGTCATATAAATCAATGCACACTTTATTCTTTTTTGTCTAGCTGGCTGAGGCATTAGCTCTGTTTGAGGCTGATATGCTCAAAGGTGAGAGGTTACAGCCTGAGGAATACAATTACACCGTTCTCATCGGCGGATGTGGACGCGTGGGCTACCTAAAGAAAGCCTTCCAACTGTACAATCAAGTAAGAAGGCAGTGCACTCCTCACATTATGATGCTCTTTGATGTCATTATTTACTCTACCGGTCAAAAGTTTAAGAACGGTACGATTTTAAAATGTTTTTAAAGAAGTCTCTTCCAAGGCTGCATTTATGTTATTAGAAATACAAAAAAGCTGTAATATTGTGAAATATTATTAAAATATAAATAACTGTTTTCTATTTGAATATATTGTAAAATGTCATTTATTCCAGTGATGCAAAGTTTCATTTAAAGGAATGAATACATTTATTTAGCACTAAGCAGGGATGCATTAAATTGATCAAGTGACAGTATAGCAATTTATAATGTTACAAAATGTTATATTTCATATAAATGCTTTTCTTTTGAACTTTATATTCATCAAAGCATCTTAAAAAATTTTGGACATTGATAATAATCACAAATGTTTCTTGAGCAGTAAATAATCATATTAGAATGATTTCTGAAGGATCATGTGACACTGAAGACTGGAGTAATGATGCTCAAAATTCAGCTTTGCATCACAGGAATAAATTACAAATTTAACCCTGTTTTTATGTTGTGTTACCACTCAGATGAAAAAGCGAGGGATAGAGCCATCAGATGCTACATACACCGCGCTGTTCAACGTTTGTGCGGAATCACCATGGAAGCAGTCAGGCCTGGACCAGGCAATGAAGCTCAAGCAGGAGCTTCTCAGGAAGAACATCCCTCTCAGTGCCATAACTTGGCATGCTTTGCTCAAAGCAGTCGCTCTTGCTGGAGATCTGAAGTCTTGCTTTCAAATTCTGCGGGTATTAACTAGTCACAGCACATTTTACTTTTACTTTTTTTTTTTCTGTAACACCACAGTAATATAATTTGGTTTGTGTGTGCATGTATGCATAGGAGATGCTTCAAAATAGACAACCCATCTCACAAGAGACGTTTCATTATCTGCTGATTAGCTGTGCGAACGACAAGCAACATGGATTCAGACTGGCTTTACAGGTACTCACACACACCTACGGAATAGAAACACACATTAGCATTGATGCACAGAATTTATTTTTATTTTTTTACAAAACAGAAAACCTGAAATGATTGTTTTAATTTACCTGAAAACAGAAACCTTTTTGTAAATGTATGAATTAGGCACTGTAACAGTCAAAACATGTCATCGGAGAAGCACTAATAAAACACAACTTTTAATTAATTAAGTTTAGATTTTTTTAATTGTTATTTGTTTTGTAGGTGTGGCATCAGATGCTTAGGATTGGAATAAAACCAGACACTCAAAATTACAACATACTCCTGCGCGTCGCACGAGATTGTGGAATAGGTGATCCTGGTCTAGCTTCTGTGTTACTGCTGAAGAGAACAGAAGAAGTGACCCCAAAACTCACAAGTGGAAGGAAAACCCGTCGGACACATGTCAAAGAGGACACGTTGTGTCAGCCTTTAGATATGGATGCATTTGAGAAAGAGTTGTTTGTAGACACATGCACACAGAGCCATGGACAAGCCAAAGAGAGTGATTTTACCCTTCTAAAGGAAAAAGATGCATGCAGAATAGATGAGACTCAGTTGCTGCCTGCATTAAATAGCTCTCTGACCTGTCACTCACAGTTATCAACACAAAGTTCCCGCCTCCCAAACCTTCTAGACCCCAGCACTTGCCACTCAGGTGTGGTTGCCTTGGGGCCTGTGAATAGTGCTTCAGATAGATTTGCTCTGATTGGAAACCTTGATGGTTTTTTGGAGAAAATGGCCAAAGAAGGACTGGAGCCAAACATCAAAACCATCACACTACTGGCTGATGTTATGGAAGCTGGCAGCCAATCCATGCAGAGTTTAATTAATGTGGCCAAAGAGAGTGGGATCAAGCTGGATGTGACATTCTTTAACACTATGATCAGAAGGGTGGCCAAGGCTGGAGACTTGTGTGGAGCTAAGGTTAGAAACACATTTAATCATCTGTTCATAATTTTCCAGTAATTTTGCTTTTATAAAAGAATATATTCCTGTAGCTCAAACTGAAGAGCATGGCGTTAGCAATGCCAAGGTCTTGGGTTCGAACTTCGAAGTAACGTTAATTTGAAGTACCAAGTAATGCATGAATTGACTTTGGATAAAATCAGAGATATCGGGGATAGCTGATGATAGTAGACAGGTTATAAAAATAAGGGTTAGCCACTCTTCATTGAAAATGTTTTAAAACCGTCTACAAATCTACATCCCACATCAAAACTGATATGCAAGGTGATAGACCTATTCATAACATATTTCAAGAGTGCTTGTTATAAAAGGCATTCTTACAGCCAAGAGTTCATCATTTGTCAGCATTTTGTTTTATTTGTATAGCAGGACATAATATTTGAACGATACTAATAATGATATTAATAATAATACATTCAATAACTAATTACTATTATAATACACTGTCTAAAAAGTATTTTAAATTTAAATAGGCAAATGCTAAAGAGTCTATGATTGGATCATTGTGTTTCTTCATGCCCTCTTTCCAACCATTCGTTCACAATTTGAGCCTGGTGGATCTTGACATTGTCATTCTGGAATATGGCCATGATGTCTCTTCTACATGGTTTTTTAAGAAATTAGAAACTACACACTCATCAATTAGGATTAGAAGAACTGTTGCCAAGCATATAACATGCTAGAAACATAATAATCACTGCAATAATGACCTATCATTGGCTCTTAAGCATTTGCCTATTTAAATCCAAACAGTGACTTTTTTGGCCATGCAGTGTATAAATAAATTTGCGTAGATGTAAATAAACAATAAGTAATTTAAAGCATCTACCAAAGGCATACATGTAAATAAGAACTGCTTTCTCTCTCTTTAGGCAGTAAAAGCCCTTATGGTCGACAGAAGACTGGCTGCGAATACCCAGACGTTTTGTAGTATTGCTCTGGCTTGTCGCAGACAGAAAGATGCAATGCAGCTCTTCACTGATATGGAGGTATGAAAACCTATTTATTTACACGAATAATATGCCTAAGGACTCCACTTATTATTATTATTGCTCTTATTTTCTGTTTTGTTTTTTGCAGTCTTGTGGACTCGTGCCAAATGCTCATGTATACAGTGCCCTGATCAGCCAGGCCTCTAAGCGTTTGGACTATGCTTATCTACATGAACTTCTTCGACACATGCACAAACTGCAGGTGCCGCCCAATGATGTCATCATCAGACAGCTGGAGTTTGCATCTCAGTATCCTCCTTCTTATGACAAGGTTAGAAACAGAATTAGGCAATCTCACATATTCAAAAAAATTGAAATATAAACCTGGTCAGTTATAAAGTAATAGTAATAACACAATAGCAATACGGTAAGTAGGTTTACATGGTATTATTCTAAAGGTTATTTAATGAAATTATTATTTAATGACATCATTTTAAAGCAAATCTAAGTTTTAGTGAAAAGGGTTCAGTAAAATTGTGAATTTGTGAATGTTTTTCAGCATGTTATTGACCTATGAGCAGGATTCTATCATGGACTAACATGGATTAATTATGCCTTGTATCGTTCTTTGTTCAGTTAAAATCACGGAACACATACCTGGACAAGATTGATGGCTTCCGTGGTTTTTACCGAGAATGGCTAGAGTTCATGCCTGGCCAGGAAACTCCACACCCCTGGGCAAAGTATCGATCCCCAAAATCAGAAACACAACAAGATAGTGTCACCTCACAAAATCAAGTTTCTGATTAAATCAAAATCCTGAACTGTTTTGTGACTCTGTGTGCTAAAATCTGAGACTGATTTTTCATGTGCCATGTAATAATTGTAGATATGGTTTATATACTGTATATTAAATCATGGTATTTATTTTGGTGTTGTTGTCTCATTCAAAAAGAAAATACTAAAATCATCCCCATACAATGACAAATTTATTTGTTCACAATTTATATTGTGAACTAGCAGGATATTTCAGTTGTGTCGTGTGCTAATCTTAAAAAGGCAGGTAGTTTAATTGTAATAATCCAGTGAGATTTTTGTATGCACAAGGAGTCTGACAACAGCTGTTATGATCCACACAGAGATCTGATCTTATCATTATCGAATCTGTCTGGGGTTACATGAAGAAACAGAAAACACTGAGACCGAATTGAAGAGGGTGGATTCTGAAATCCACTGCTGCTTCAGTATACATATGGATCCTAAGTGCAATTAAATTATGAATCAATATTTATCCTTCTAAAATATCAAAATGTTTGAATGACTTCTTGAAGCTTATACGATTTATGTAGTTATATAGCTCTTTACATCTATGTTTAATGGAATTTGCTCTCTCTATGCATGTGCTTTGTTTTTTTTCTATATTTAAACACTAATGGTGAATATTTTTTCCGTTCCAAGGATGTCTATAACTTTTGCTGAGAGAAAGAACATGCTATCAGTATGTTTTGGGGAAGTTTCTGGTCAGAGCTAGAGGTCGACTGACTCCAACCTTGATGAAACTATTCTTTGTTACAGCTCAGCTTTGGTGAAATGAACAACCTGTTTTCTTCGACATGCTGGTGATCAATGACGACCGCATGATCAATGCAGATATGATACTGTCAGGTCATGTGTAGAAATATGTTATATGTTTATCTAATTCTTAGCCATTAAGAATCATTCAACCTGAAATGATGATGTAATTAAAGGTATAATTGTGGCAAAAAAAAAAAAGTATGCTGAGCAGCCTCATTGAACTCATTGGGAGTGCTGAAGCTGGCTTCTGCTGATGAAACTGCAAACAATTCTTCACTAAATGTATCTTCTAGTTATTATAATTCTGACTCCAGGTTTTCATTAATCATATATTGGTCCCCCCCCCCCATTACAATTGAAATGGGGTACAATTAAAATGCTCTTTTGACATATTTATTTATTTAAATAAAATAATAATTGGTAGTGTTCCACTAGGCTATTAAAAAGAAGTCAAGGAGGTTATTGGCTAGAACGGGGAGGGGCCAACAAAATGGGAAAAAAACAAAATTTCCTAGGGCTGGTCAGACTCAGAACAGGTTGGAAAATCAAGAGCTATGACAGTTGGTCACATACAGCTGGGATCTTCGCTTTGTTGACAGAAACAAAGTCAGGCATCTGGAAGTCAATAATTTATTTATTTTTTGCAAAGAGAGAAGACTTTCTACAACCAAGTAGGTAGCCTAGTAATGTGGATATGTCTAAATTTATTCTTAAACATTTAAAGAATTATTATTTTTTCTAACGCTAGACATTTGCGGAGAATCATTGCAACTCCGAACCCCCCCCCCCCCCCGTAAATACATGATAAGATACCGTAGAGATAACAGCAGAAAGAGATATGTTCAATTTTATTAACACTACTAGTATATGTTGTGTATTGTTGTATTTATGATTTTTTAATATATGTACAAAAAAAAAATACAATTAAAATAAAGCTGGGGGAGGGCAGACACTGACTACATTTCCGTTTCTCAGAGTCACGTGATTCAGCCGAAGCGCCAAACTTTGAACGCGCACGTCCGAGGGTTCATTTCGACAAAATATGTAAGTTTAATAACCTAAGTTTGAACAAAACAGATGTTAAGGTTTTTTTTATACTAGACGCACTCATTGTTAGTTGAGTTAGGCTGGTTTTCGAGGTCGTTTCTTCTCATTGTCATGTTCTGTAGGACGCATCACGACATACCTATAATCGTTTTAAGCGATGAAGATGATGATGAAGGTGACTCCTTGATGACCCTTAACGATTCCTCTGTGCTGATCGTTGAAAATGAGAAGAACGAATCAGGTAACTTACTGTAGTCGGCTTCACAACACATTTAAACGTTAACAAAACAAAAATGTACCTTTGTGATCATTCATATATATTGACCATAAGCTGTTTGTGGACACAGCATGGCAGTAAGTTACCATGCTTTCTTCGACACAAACTGTAGTAATGCCATGGGCTTTAAAAAATGACCATAAATCTTTTTTGTTACATATACCATGGCAGTACCTCTTTGATATAAGTTACCTTGGTATACCATACACACTATGATAATCATTTGGTAGCATTGTCATCTCTCTTCTCTTTGTCATCTCTCTTCTCGTTTTCTGTCAATCTCAGATAACGTTAACGTTACATCCAAACACATTGAGGAGTTGGATGAGGACTTGGCCATCACATACTCCCAAACTGCAACAGTGCTCCCACATGCTAGATATGACTGCACCCTGGCTTTCTGGTCAGTAAAATAAGCAAATGAATAAATGCGTCTGCTAAATTATTAAATGTATAGTCACTGTTGTGTAAAGGTCTTCCAGTGTTGTCTGTGATTGTCATTGTGTGTTTGCTTGTTCCAGTCGAGCAGAGCAGGACGTCTCAGGACCGCTACAAAATAATGCAAAGTACTGTGATCAGTGTTTTTGCTACATCTGTGACAAACTGGCCTCGACGGTGAGTTCACTAGCTTTAAAGGGTTAGTTCACCCAAAAATGAAATTTTATGTCATTAATGACTCCTAATGTCGTTCCACACCCGTAAGACCTCCGTTCATCATCAGAACACAATTTAAGATAATTTATATTTTAGTCCCAGAGCATATGCAGTCTATGCCCACTTTAGTGTCCATGTCCAGAAAGGGAATAAAAACATCATCAAAGTAGTCCATGTAACATCAGTTAGTTGATTAGAATCTCTTGAAGCATCGAAAATGCATTTTGGTCCAAAAATATAAAAAAAAACGACGACTTTATTCTTATTTGTGGTGATGATAATTTTTTTTGAATCATTTGAAATTTGTGATAATTTTACCTTTTATAAAGGGCATTTTCCCCCTAATCTTATTAAAGGTTCACTATGTAGTATTTTTGCAGTTAAATATCCAAAAACCACTAGGCCACTGTTATATATTTTGTTCAGTTGAGTACTTGCAATATCCCAAATGTTTCCAACTATTTGTAAATTGTGAGAAAATTGCTATTTTAACTAAGGACCGGGACGTTTCAGCATAGCATTTGAGCGAGTCGCCTGTCAATCACGTCATATCTGCGCTTCCCTCGGTTTTATTCTGCAGAAGCGCTTTAATCTTAGCAGTGTGAACATGTCACAGCAGTGCTGAGCGAACGCACAGAGTAACATCATAACATAATTTTAAACACACTTAAATGTATCTGATATGATAAACAGAGCTGCTTTACCTGACTGGAAAAAGCGGAAGTGCGAGCGCCTGGCGACTCTGTCCCGTCCCGTCATAATAAAAGTCCCGGTACTCGTGAGCCGTGTGTTTGTATAACAATCGCTCCAGCGGCCGTGCTCAGCCCCACAACACTCGGTCCTGCTCTGCTTCATACTACAGTAACGTTAATAACCGCATCCATGAACATGATTTCTGCCCGAGTCCTATTTTCCACCAGCTGTGAGGTGAAGACCAAATGTCCCAAAATGCTGCGCTCACACCTGGTGTCATCAAAATACGCCTTTGTTTAGAATAGGTGCCCTCCAGTGGACGGAAAGTTGCATAGTGCACCTTTAAGTAAAGGCTATGCTTCAGGTTTCATTTTTTATTGTTAAATTTGATCAATACATTAAATTAAAATAAGACACTATAAGGGTTGCTACCAATCAAATTAAATAATGTACACTAAAAAAGTACAACTGCATTAAATAATATTTTGAGATTTTTAGTTTTGAATAGACAAATAAATGTTGGAAAGTATGTTTAAACATGAAACTAAACCTCCAGTAGGTGGCAGCAGGTGGCCATCTTAATGAGTGAGTTATTCAGTCGTTCATTCAAACGCTGAATCGTTCAGTAACACACTTGTTGCTGTGAGACGCGTTACGGTTCTGCTGTGATCGATTTTCGCTGCTGAAATAGAACAAACACACTCAATATTGCATCTAAAATGTAAGTGAATGCTAATGTAAGGGAATGTTAATTCATTGTTTATGGAACTGTCATATGAAATCAGTGTCCAGTCGTGATTGTATCCAGGAAAACATCTTAAACGCTCGTGTTGTAGTTTCTCATCAAGAGGCTGCATGAGCGTCAACAGCGCGACCTTATCGTCATTTCATTATATATTATTCACTATCGATTGGCACTTACACTAAATTTATGCACAATCATTATTGCATTTTGGTGATTCGCTAGTTATTTTTTGTTTTAATTAGGCTCTTGTCCGTCAGGCAAATAACATTTTCTTTCACTTGTCCCTTCAAAAAATCCACTTGTTGCGGACAAGCGTTAATGTCGAGCCCTGAACTATAAAGTAATTATTCTATCACAATTCACAAATAAATCTCAATCAAGTGACTGTGTCTATAGTATTTCTGTCAGGTCTATTAAGTCAAGAACAAATAAAATGATTTGGGTATTTTGAATAAATTGCAATTCAAGTTGATAATTCTGAATGAACGTTTTGGCGGGATGGCTCTTTTCAGGGAGTCCTCTGACCTTTCATGAGCACCATGAAATAGCAGAGAGTCAGAGGACAGCAGCAGCATTAGGGAACACTCGCACAGTTTAGGGCTGTGAGAGTTGAACTATCCCCCCTATGAACAGAGCAGCAACGATGACAAAGTAAAATGCCACGTTAAACACGACATGGAGGAGCTGGGGAGGTGGTGGGCAGCAAAGAGCTAGCAACAGCAGTTTAGGAGTGAACTGAATCTGTTTGAAGATGCGCGCTGTTTATATCGTAGCCATTAGCAGCAAGGGAGTTTGAACAGCTGATGCACTGATGCAAATCAGCTGATGCATCTCAGCTGAGCAGAACCAGGTGATGGGAGCGTCTTGACTACCTAGCCTGCCAGAACTGACGCTTGCCCTCAATTATACGCAAATTTTACACAACATTAAAATATTATTTTAAAATAAAATTTTAAATTTATTATTTTAAATTATTATTGCCCCTGGTTCAGTAATGAAGTCTTGTAATAGAGTAGCAGTGGCTGGGACAGATTTTATCACCTCAAGATGCAGTCTAATCCTGTTTACATGAAATAAGCCTGCTCCTGAGCAAGCTTATGGACCTGTTGCTATGACAGCAAGTCCAGGATGAGCGTCGAAGAACCAAAAAATCCGAGATCAAGCCAAATCGTCAACAATCAAATCCTGCTGAGTTAGCGACATATGAAGAACAGGCCCCAGGCCCATAAAAAGTGGCTCTCAAATCAATGACGTATTAGAAGGGGGGACACAACGCCTCTACAGATAAATGTGTATGCCTGCTTCTGTAGCCCCACCCACTGACTCTTGCGGCTAAATGAGCAATAAACATGACAAAGATAGCAAGATAATCGTTTGTAAACAAGACACAGGTCAACACTGGATTTGCAGACATATTGAGATTAAAAAACAATGCTGTTCCTTCTATATTGTAACCGACAGGAATGGTGCAACACACTTGTGTGAGTAAAACATGTTTTTGCGTGTACTGTGTATAATTATGGATATATAAATGCACGTACGCATGTATATATTCAAGATTTTTATATATATATATATATATATATATATATATATATATATATATATATATATATATATATATATATATATATATATATATATATATATATATATATATATATATTTTATATTTGTATATAAGTAAATTTATAAATATAAATGTACTTGTATACAAATATAATTACTTTTATTAGTTTATAATTAGTTTAATTAGCCCCTACCCCCGGAAGTTACACCTGCTTAGTGTGTTGATGGATACTAGGCTTGAATTGTAGTATTCTCCTGCTTACTGATTTAATATATACCATGCTAACAACAAGGCCACTTTTGTGTTTGTGAAGCATTGGTAAAGCACCGTGTAAATAAATGAGACTTGTCTTGTGTTTTAAAGTGTGAGTTTTGGACCATCCCTGGCTTTTGCCACTGTAATGCCCATAAGCACAGCGTCTACTGGAAGGCCCTCCGGGATAAGAGCATGATGGGATATTTGCATGAGCTGAATTTCACCTTTGAGCCGCTGGATATGGATTCAGACCTACGACGGGCAGGTATGTTCTCTCATGTTAATTAAACTGCATATTTATTGTCTCTTAGTACCTGTGCCAGCCTAAATGAAAATGATGTATTTGTTTGTAGAGAGTTCACTGCACAAATTTGCTGGTAGTTTGGCAATGAAGTATGCAACTTTCCTGTTGGGGATTGAGAGTTCCAACCGTCTAAACTGTCGGTGCACCTGTCACCGCAACCACAACGCCACTACACAGGGTCAAGCCACCGGGTGTAAAGGATGCCATAAACATCACTATAAGATTCTGGTGTATGAGTGAGTGGTCCTCCTTTTATATTACTTTTGGTATAATTTTGCTTTATAAAATTGGAAGTCGTCACAATTTGGTTATGTAGGTGCAATTGATAAACTACAAATTAATTCAAGAATTGTGTTTTGGGTAAGAAATTAACATTACATTGATTGTTATTATAGTATCAGTAACTAGATTTTTAGCATGACCAATAGTAATAGTGATTCTTAAAGGGATAGTTCAGCCAAAAATTTAAATTACCCCATCCTAGGTGTTTATATAAGTGTTCTTAAATTTGTTTATATGTATGAATACTCAACAGACAAAAGGAAATCCTGCAAATTTTCAGTACTTGCAAATAATCAAAAACAATGTGACCTTCATTAGGGCTGTGTTAAAAAAATCGATTCACCGATTCTGAATCGATTTTCATATTAATTTCTAAAGATTGATCTGTAACTCAGAGGATCGATTTAATAGGCCTACATTTTCTCCGTGAATTTTAATTTGCCACGTCATTGAATTCACGGATGCGCGCGAGGTGGAAGGACATTAAAACAACGAACATGGCAGCTTTAAAAACCCAAGAAATGCCGCGGACAGAGAATATTAGAGTAGATAAACAAACTGAAGCCTAAGCTCTCGTCACTATACCGCCGCCGTGCTGAAGAAACGCCGCGGACAGACCGAGTTTTCCTCACTCTTCCTCTTCTCTCGTTCCACCGCGGTAAGTTAGACGAGTGAACTCGGGCTGCTGGATATGTCGAGAACGCGGCTTACGTCACAGCCGTTCTCACTGCAGCGCATGAGAGAGCTGCCTTGTCTGGAAGGGGGATTGTTATTTACAACCATCAATACTCCATTAATTTGCAGTTGAATGTCTCTAATAATAGTATCAATATGTTGCATAACTATAGTCCTGTAATTCAGGTAACAGCTGGAAAAAATACTTTCTTTAAAAACACTTATCTAAATCTCGAAGTTCGGATCAGATCGAATAATGATGATCGATTCAAGATCTTGAGAATCGGAATCGAATCGATTCTTGATATTTGAATCGAAAACCAGCCCTAACCATCATCATGATCTTCATCAGGCATCAATATGTATGAATACTGAAATATCTGAAACAATACAATACTCCTATCGATACTCTCTGACCGACAGCGAGTTTAAAATACTGCTGGGCTGTATGACCAAAAATTTATATCACAGTATTTTTCTAAATTATACCGGTTTCGCGATATAACACATTTTTATTTTTATTTGTTTTATGCATGACCAGGTGTTAAACACATTTTTTACTGTCATGATGAGTGAATGTTAGAGTAGAAAAAGAAAAATTAGTAGAAAAATTTCACACTACAATTATTACAAAATGATGCAGTGGGAAGTCAACAACCAATAAAACACAGACCTGCAGCACACTCAGTTGAGTTGAGGGCACCTCAAGCATTTAAAAAAATCGAACCTTAACAAACTGCCATAATGAGAGCGAAATCCAGAAAAACATTGAAAAGGCCTAAGGATATTTTCAATACATTTAAGAACAATACATCTCTAATAGGGGTGTGAGTGACGAGACTCTTATCTCATGAGACGAGACATGAGATCGGGTCGAGAACAAGACAAGATGAGATTTTTACATAATATTTTTAAGAAATCCACAATGATAAATACATGACTAGAAAATCTTAATCTTTTAACTAATCATCTTGTAATTAATGTAATTTAATTTCTACTTTCTTAATATGAATTATCATATAGGCCTACATTAAAAGACAGCATTACTGTATTTTTTCCTGTATGATTGTCTCTTCAGACCTTAGAGCTGCACATGAGCTTCTTTTGACCTCCTAACTGAACTCTTTCCCACAAACCGATCATAGCTATTAAGTGCAAACCATAATCAAAGTACTCAATATTCAAAGTGCAGATCGAGACCAATTGTTTTTCTTCAAGCATATAACCTACAGATACAGAGCTAAGAGATGGTTACAACTATCTTTAATATTAGGAGAAATTCTCATGGCTCAGGGAGCCGCTTTCAAACAGCAGTTCCTGTTTACATAAAATTTTGCCATCTAAATTTTGCAGTTTAAAATATAAGTGGCGCTTCTGCTGCGCGACGAATCCTCCGCCACGGTCTTTATCACTAACATGTAACACACACACGCACGTAATGCGCTGAATGCGAGCATTTCACTAACACGCAACACACACTCATAACTAGGGCGTGATGGTCGCCATGTCCACTGGTGGTAGTGTGCACGTGACACTGACATGCAAAAAAAGTTTTGTATAGAAAATAACATTTGCAATAGCAAACTATTTATAACCTATACCTTTTAGCTGTATGCGTTTTTTAGACTAGCGTATAATATAGCTAATTCACTAATTCTACCTCACGCCATATATGGCGTTTCCGTTAGATGAGTGAGTTTGAGTGCTGCGAAATCAAATTTTTTCTGCATTCCGCAAATTAATTTTGTGTTGAGCACTTGACCTGGTTGGGAAACCAAATACTACATTGCTGATCTGGGATCATTTTGGATTTGTGCCGAACAAAATTCCACAATTTCGACAGATTTCAAGTCGTGTAGTATATTCCGGCCTTTAGCGAACTAACACCACTATATTTATAATAAACACATTTTGTAATCAGTGCATAGAACTTGAGAGTAGAGTGCGTGCTATACTAAAGTTGTTTCTTTTTTCCCCCAGTTACACAGATGTGAGTCAACATATCAAAATGCTTTTGAATGAAGCAGAGAAAGAGAATCCAAAGGCGTCTGTTGTGATGCTATTAGGCGCTATCAAGCTTTTCATCACTCACACTGTTCCTGGGTAAAATACTATACACATTTACATATTCTGATCCCTGTTTTTGGCATGTATAATGACATATCTTGACGTGTAATGTCTCCCTTGCAGAAACATGCATGCTGCTAACACTGTATCTGAAACTGTGTCAATGCTCCTGTGGAGGTAAAGCTATGTTCTTTTGTGTGTTTACTTGGAGAGTGCCTTTTGCATCATCTTTTTTTTTCTATAATCTGTGTTTTTGCCTTTCAGATTTATGATGAAAGTGTGGACGCTTTTAGTTAACTTTGATTTTTCCAGCACTTTTATAAAGCAACTGGACTTCTTCTTCCAGAGGCTTCCTCTGCCTTCAAACTGCATAATGCCAAAAAGGTAACCGCACATACATGAGCTGTCACTTGGGTTTGGAAAAGCCAGGCACTTCTTGAAGAATATTTCATCCAAGATGATAATTTCCCCTTTTCTAGTTTTTAAGAAATGTTTCCCAGATTTTGCTTGCTTATACAATAATTGTTCATTTGTTGTCTGCCATTTTGTTGTTTAATGATTCAATTCTTTTCTTTGGCTGTAGTCTGAGTGTGCTACCTTGGGATGACCCCTTGCTCTCTGGTGTGCTAAAAGGTCAAAACATCTCTGGAGAGAGGCAGGTCAAAGGTCGAAAGGCTCAAGTCTTGTATGAACCTCTGTGTGTGATTCAAGCACGAGTCTGTAAACTTCAACAACAAAACAAGTAATGGCCCTTCCTTAGTGTACTTTTTATGCTTTATTTGCTACTTATCAAATCTCTTAATTTACTTAAATATGTGCAATAAATCATATGGGCCTGCACAGAATCTGCACATGCAGAATTCCACAGGAAGAATTCATACATCTGTCATTCACAAAGATTTATGCATACTTAAATGCAGATTCAGCCAAAACTGTATTTTTTCACTACTCTGAAACATTCAGGGCTTCAGACTGCCAATAAAACAATTGTATTTGTTTAATAATAATACAGCCCAGCAGTATTATCACCAAATATTTTTTTTTTCTTCACATTTCTACTACATTAATGACCCAGTTTAAATACAGTTTCATCTTCCCAGTGCTGAAGTACTCCTTTAAATCCTTTCTGTGGATTTTCCTTGTAAGCAGCACACAAAATGTAGATGAAAAATCTACAGATTCTGTGTAGGGCCAATTATTGTGGTGTTATTGCTTTGGACCTTGCCAACCTTAAAAAAATAAAAAAAAATAATCCAGCCTTTTTTTAACATGTTAGGTACCGTGAGATGGCTCGCTATCTGAAAGTTGTCAGAAGTACTAATAATCCCACGTAAGTGCCAGCTGCATATTATAAATATATTGTTGTGTTATATAGATGGTTTCATCGTACGCATGCGCATTGCCACGGTTACATGCCTGGCTCGAAGTTAACTTCCGGTCTGTGCTTGTTTATCGGTCTGGCTAGTAGATAGTATGGCGCACTACTCAGTAGAAACACATTTTTGACGTACTATTCTTGGATAACATGATGTCATTAATGACACGCCCTAATGTCGTTCCACACCCGTAAGACCTCCGTTCATCATCAGAACACAGTTTAAGATATTTAATATTTAATATATAATATATATAGTCTGGGACTATATTAATATACTTTAATATAGTCCCAGAGCATATGCATTCAATGCCCACTTTACTGTCCATGTCCAGAAAGGGAATAAAAACATTATCAAAGTAGTCCATATGTGACATCAGTTAGTTGATTAGAATAGCTTGAAGCATCGAAAATACATTTTGGTCCAAAAATATCAAAATCTATGAATTTATTCAGCATTGTCCTCTCTTCCCGTGTTTCTCCAAAAAGATTCAAACGGTAAATGAATCAGTGAATCGATTAATGATTTGGGTCGCCAATGTTACGTGATTTCAGCAGTTTGGCGGTTTGATGCGATCTGAACTGCTGAAATCACGTGACATTGGCGACCCTTATCATTGATCGATTCACACCGTTTGAATCTTTTTGGAGGAACGCGGAGCTGTGAGCATGTGACTCCGTGCTGCTTCAAGCGCATCATCCTGCTCGCACGCGCATATATCTATATTTTAATACTTTTGCGTTATGAAAGCCTTATTAATAGCCTCTCTTGTTCTGCCCTATATAATATGTTGCTTCCTCATTAAATAGATGTGCCATACATTTAAAATAAATATAATTTCTTAGTGTATATAGGCCCTATTTTTTATAAATATATGTACTTGTTTTTCATGAATATATTTTGTAACAGCTACACTTATTCACTTTTGTGGTTTAAAAAAAAAAAATCCTCCACTAAATGTTTAGATTTCATACAATTATTGTGCACTTGTGATTTTGTAACTTTTGCTGCTGAATTATCCACTAATCTAATGTATTCACCATCTATAGTAGTAGGCTATTTTTGTCATAGATTGTGATTTTATATATATTTTTTTTTATTTGTTGTTTTTTCTTTATAATGAAGTCTGTATTAAGTTGATTGTGTTTAACTCACAAAAGAGTTTTTAACACACAATTTAACACACTAAGGTTTAGAAATCCTACATATAATTAAGATATGTAGATTTTGTTTAATATGAAGTGCGTTACAAATAAAAATGTATTATATTTTGAAACAGAGAAACATGTTATTCCTACGCATTGCACGATTGAAAGGCGAGCGCGCGCATTTATAGACTACTGTAAAGAAAACGGCATTACATAGATCACGCACAAATTTTAATCCATTTTTTTATTACTCACCCTCCTGTCGTTCCAAACCCGTAAGACCTTCGTTCATCTTCGGAACACAATTTAAGATATTCATGGGTTGGGATCGACACGAGGGTGAGTAATTATGACAGGTTTTTAAGTTTTGGGTGAACTACCCTTTAAGAGGGGCATTTCCCCCACTCCATACATATTGTAGACAGAAATGGGAGATTATTTCTAATAAACATGTTGAAACAACAAAAATATATAAATTAAGATAATGTTGCGCAATAAAATTAAAGATGATAACGCATAAGAAATATAACCCAGCCTCTGTTGTTATTGACATCTACCGGAAGTTAAGTTTGGGCCACAAAAGCGTGCATGCGCAGTAGGGATGTGCGATATACCGGTACTGGAAAAATACCGGTATATATTTTATTTAAAACGGTACGATATCATGATTTGGCACATTTCGGTATATGCTGCTGTTCCGAAGTTCACCGCTAGATGGCAGCGCTCTACCCAAACTGAGCCGAAACAACCCGCAAATGTGACAACAACATAGACGGACAAAATGGATAAAGCAGTTGAATCTCACTCAAGATGCCCAAAACGAATTAATAAAGAGAGGAGTAGAAGTGACATTTGTAATGACTTTGCTTATAAAACTGATGAAGAACCATCAAACCTAGCCAAGAAGCATCTGTCACTATCCTGACTTTAAGACTTCTGAAGAGATCGATAGGTCAGTGGATCATTCAAACCATCTCATTTAGACATTTATTTTCTTTTAACACTGATCAACGCACACACATAGCCTAACATAAGATCGAATATCACAATCTCCAGCGTTCGTTTCAACCAATGACATTTAGATCTCATTATATTTGCACGCATACTATTGCACTATTTATATTCGCGTTAGACACAACCGCCTGTGTTTATGTGAATACTCACTAAAGACGGGCATTTGTACATAATTCTGTGTATTTGACTGTTTAAGGAAACTTAATGTGTAATGTGCGAGCGTGACTAAGTGACAGGCGTGTGTGTGTGTGTGTCGTTGTTATAAGCTCATGTCTCCTGTAACTGTTATTACGAAATGCTATAAAATCACTTGCATGTTCAAATGATTTCCGTTATCCATCCCGAGACGAGCGAGAAATGTTGAATAGGATTATGCAGATTGCTTTAGTGTAGTGCGATGTCTTTTGAAACCAGAAGCAATTTGCTAATTTTGAGAGATTTTTGCTGAAATTATTTCTCACAAGAAAGTTTTCAAATGACTGATTTGATGTGATAAGCTTTGCTGATTAATTTACTAATAAACATTTGTGGTAATTTCCCACTTTATAAACTCAAAACTTGCATAATTGTTCTCATTCGCGTCCAATATACCCGCGCTAATATCAGACCTTGTGGTATCGATTTAATATCGGTACTTCGGTATTAGATTGTGGTACCGTACCGAAGCCAAAATTGTGGTATCGAGCCATCCCTAATGCGCAGTTATGTGTTTGTTGTTGTTGAAACAGCCTATAAGCAGAATGTTAATACAATTTGGTACAATCTTTTGTTGTATGTCTGTCTGGGATTTAGGCTGCAGAGAATGAGAGACTTGGTTCCCCTCTATCTGTGCAAGGTATAGAATAAATCTAAGCTTTCTACCTTATTTAATATGCTTCAGTTCTATACATTCATTTCAGACATTTTAAGTCAAGACTCTGGAGTTTTCTAACTTTTTGATGGTCCCCATGGCCCTAAAAGGACACCTATTTTAAAATGTATACAAATTAATTAATTTCCTCCCTAAAATTGAGAATGCAGTGCTTGTGAATCCCAGGTTGTTAAATGACACACAATGGTTGGATATAATCAATGATTTGAAAAGTAAATGATCATGATAATGTAAAAGCCCCGTCTTGACTGCTTTTCTGTTGTTTGTGTGTTTAGGTTGGTGATTACAGTGGTGCGGTCAACGCTATGTTATCGTCAATGCTCGGTGCCTCTTGCCCCGCCTCCCGACTCACACCTCCACAGTTCAGAGCGTACCTCCGAATTTTTACATCGGGCCTAGCCCCTGATATAGCACAACAAGAATTTGATCCAGGAAATAGCCATATGATCATACCTGATCCTTTACTGAGCACCAAGTGGACACCCATCGAAGGTAGAGAATTGACAGTGTTTATCTTAGACATCTACTAAAAGTTAACCAGTGTCTTGTTTTCCTGCATTATGTATCCTCCTTTTAATAGAGTCTGTATCATTTAAGCTCATTGACAGAGCAATGAATGTTAATGCTGTACCAACCCTGTTCCTTCAATAAAGGTTCGAATTCATTCAAGATGATGGAGATATTGAAGTTTGCACTGAGGGTTCTGGACTGTAACGGTGCTGTTTTTGCTGATGTAGGTAAAACATTATATATGTATATGTGTGTGTGTGTGTGTGTGTGTGTACACTTAATCCACCTTATTTTAATTGAGGCCTGGCCATTTGTAACTTGAATTTGCATAGGTTCTGGCTTCCAGTTATTATTACCTGTACAAAAACAGTCCATTATACTATTTTAGTTATGTATTGCAAACTGGTTCTTATCATATGGTTTTAATTTATTATAATCATAAACAAGTCTGTTTGCTAAAAAAAGAAATAATAAAATGTTCATGTTTCATGCACAAATGCTCAGTTTACTTTGTGTAATATTCGAGTGAATATAATACTGGACATTTTATCTATTTATTGCTGCCCACCAAACCTTTTTGTGTTATTTATTAACTACAACATTTTGTCTCGGTGTTAAAGGCATTATTTAGCTGTTGCAAATTGAATGTGTGGTAAACAGCATCAATTGTCACCTATCATAAAAACATCAAAACCTGTTTTGATTTCATATATTATTCATATATATTAACTCTTTATGTGCTTGTGAAGTCTGTTTTTTTTATGACAGATGTCTCTTTGTTTGTAGTCAGAAACCTGGGTGTATCTGCTAAGCGTTGTCAGTTCCAGTTGTATTACTCCAGATGGTCTTGTCGTTGGTGCATTCTATGCAGAGCCTGACGTCACCTTTCAAGCGGTAAGAAGAGAGTATGTTCTCCATCCCAACAGACATAAAAACAAACAGAGATGTTTTGGAGACGGATGGTTATGCGTGTTTGTTCAGGTGACCAAAGAAGCTGCCAATGCAATTCTCAAGGAGCTTACGCTGACGTCCCGTATACAGATCCCCAAAACCTTTGAGAATGTGAGTTTAAATTGAGTTCTCCCAAGTTTTTTTGTGTGTAAACCCTGGGTTCTTGGTGACTGACATATTACATATGGCAAATTACCATTTCTCTGAAGCAGATATTAGCCAGTGTACACTCGTCGCCCAAAATTTTTTGATATGTATGATTTAGGTGAGTTTGTCTTTTATGCCCACCAAGGCTGCGTTTATTTTATTTAAAAAGAAAATCTAAAATATATTTTCTTTTAATATTTTGAAGTGTAATTTATTTCTGTGATACAAAGCTGAATTCATCATCATTACTTAAGTCTTCAGTGTCACATTTTCCTTCAGAAATCATTCTAACAAGATGATTTGGTGCTCAAGAAACATTTGATTATTAATGTTCAAAACGGTTATGTAAAACATTTTTCAAGATTCTTTGAATTTTTTTTCAAAAGAATAGCATTTATTTTAAATATACCGTAATCTTTTGTAATATTTTAAATGTCTTTATTGTCATTTTTTTGATCAATTTAATGCATTCTTAGGCCAGGTTGAGATGGTTTGGACATGTTCAGAGGAGGGAGAGTGAATATATCAGTAAAGGGATGCTGAGGTTAGAGCTGCCAGGCAGGAGGTCAAGAGGAAGACCAAAGAGGAGGTTTATGGATGTAGTGAAGGAGGACATGAAGGTAGTCGGTCTGAGAGAAGAGGATACAGAGGATAGGAATAGATGGAGGAAGATGATTCGCTGTGGTGACCCCTGAAGGGAACAGCCGAAAGAAAAAGACTTCTTTTGAATGTTCTATTAATCAAAGAATCCTAATTTTTTTTTACACAACTGTTTAACATTTAATGATAATCATAAATGTTTCTTAAGCAGCAGCAAATCATATTAGAATGTTTTGTTTGAAGGATAACACGACACTGAAGACTGGAGTAATGATGCTGAAAATACAGCTTTGATCACAGAAAGAAATTACATTTTTAAGATATTAAATAAGATATATTTTCAACTAAGTTATTTTATATTTTAATATTTCACAATATTCCTTTTTTTATTTATTTAAATAGCCTTGGTGAGCATAAGAGACTTCTTCTGAAAAACTTTTGAACCGCAGTCTATTTATATGCACATATAATGAAATGCAACTTTTTTTATTTGTTATTTCTTCCTGGGCCTTATTACAAATAAATGCTCTTTAAATGCCAAATGGAAGAGATTACAGCAGCTATATATTATACATTTTGTCTTATTAGTGCTAATGTTGTTTTATTTTTCCATTAGGCTTATCCTGACCAGGCCAGACTGCTGTTAGCCACTCAGGCTTTGGTGCTGCGCATTTTCCACTCTGAGCTCAGCCCCATCCTCAATGTCATCATTTCTTTCAGGGTGCTTATTTTCTGTAGTTTTTACTCAATTTTGCAAGTTCAGACCTTCAATTTACAGCTTTTAGAAATTGAGCAGTTATGATTTTGTGCAGATTCATGTGTAATGGTGTGTCATTTGTTGTTAGTTCAACCATTGGGCACTCCGTTGGTTCTTTAACAGTCTGTTGGGGAGGCTGGATGTGCTACACTACCTCCTGTGCTGTCTTCTGCAGGAACTGTCTCATAAGCAGTACCAAATCATACAGAGGTAAGGTTGTGTACTCACACACACCAAAACTGAATAAAAACCTTCATGATAAGCATGTACATGCTCTATATCTGTTTCAGAAAATGGACTGAAACCGAACATTCCCTGGTTGCATCCTTCCTATGCTTGTACTTTGTGGAAAGCAGTGTGATTCTGGACATCCACACCTATCCCATCAATAGCTTGCTGGCCACTTGGAATGAGTAAGAAGCAGCAGTCCATCACTATAGTAAATTCATGATGTTCCTCATTTCAGCACTGAGGGATGTGTAGGATGTAAATGCGCAGTACATGTATGTATTATGATAATAAACAAGAATTTTTTTTAATAGAATATTGGAATTGCATTGGATTTTGGATAGTCCTAATGCATCTTGTCCAGAGGGATATAAAAAGGAAGATCGGGAATATAATTATAATTTTTTTAAATCCACTAAAGCAATTGGATAATTGTTACAATTTAAGTACATATAAACATACCATGAAATTGAATTTATCAACAAATTGCTAATGCACTCTTTGATTTCAGAATGTACTACCCTTGGCAACTAAGCTTGAGACTACAACTTGAAAGCAACGTAAGAATCTTTTCCATTAAAGAGTTAGTTCACCCAAAAATGTAAATTCTGTCATTATTACTCTCCCTCATGTCGTTCTAAACCCGTAAGACCTTTGTTCATCTCTGGAACACAAATTAAAATATTTTTAATGAAATCCGAGAGCTCTCTGACCCTTCCATAGACTGTAATTTAATGAACACTTTTAAGGCCCAGAAAGGAACACATTGTTAAAATAGTCTGTGACTGCAGTGGTTTAATTTTAATGTTATGAGAGGACTATTTATGTGCAAAAAAACCCAACAACTTTCAGTCAACAATCTTTTTTCTTCAGTGTTGGTCTTCTGTAAGATTTACATAAACACCACAACACGTGATCATAGGATTGTGTTTAGCCAATAGTGAGCCCGTGCTTTGCCATTAAACCCGGAAGAGCTGTACTTTGTGAATAGCCCTATGATGTAAATGGTGTAAAAGAGTGACCGGGAAGAGATTATTAAATAAAGTTGTTATTATTGTTTGTTTTTGCACACAAAAATTATTCTCATCGCTTCATTACATTAAGGTTGAACCACTTGAGTCACATGGACTACTTTAACAATGTCTTTATTACCTTTCTGGGCCTTGAAAGTTGCAATTATTTTGCTGTCTTTGGAACGATATGAGAGGGAGTAATTAATGACACAATTTTTAGTTTTGGGTGAACGAACCCTTTAATGACTTAGTGTAACACAGCTTTTATAAATCTATGACTAAATCTCAATAACCCTTTATATTTTTAAGGTGAGCTGCTCTTCTCTCTCTTGCAGGTGGCCAGACTTACTCAAGAAAAGCGTGAAATCCTGCAACATATCCAACTCCAAGGAATATAAGTCTGACCAACATCCTGAACAAATGAACATGCACAGTATTTCATTCCATGCAATAAGTTTGGATGAGATAAAGGTTTCATTTATATTTTATTATCTGCTGGGGAAATGTAGTTTTATCCCAATGTTTTTGTTTAGCAAACTTTTCTGTGAGAGAGCCTCTTCTAATATAACTGATCTTGTTATTTGCACAGTTTTCAGCCAATTCAGAATTTTAAAGCTGTAAAAATTAAGAACCATCTTTATTATGTATATATTAACATGTGACTTTTCAACAAGATGGACAAAACTGTACAGTTTTAATGTACAGAAAGTGCCTTTAACATTTCCAAAGGTTATAAGCGATAGTTCTACATTTTTTCATTGCCATGTTTTTTTTGGTCTTTTTTGGAAAATGACCAGCATTTTGTAACATTACAGTACTGTGATTAATAGCTAGAGCATGTAAAGCACAATTCTATTCAGCAACAGAACAATATACAAATCTTTGTATCAGCAGTAATGCAAATAAATGACCGTTTCACATGCAACACTGATAAGCTGTTTATATTTGCTTTTGTTACAGATCATTTAAGGTTGTGAACTATGACTTCTTAGGGAACTTTGAAAAATATTACTGTAAATATTATATTCAACTGCCTTTGTAAATAAGATTTAAAAGCATGCAGAAAGTTATAGATTATACTGTTACAGCTGGGCAAAAACAACTAGATGTGTTTGAAAGCAATCAAAGTTGTCTAACTACTGTACAGTGCACAAATCATTGACTCGTTTGTGTGACTCACTTTCAGAGTTTGAAAACAGAGGTTGTGGTGTAGCTGAATCGGAGGACATTGGGTGGGATCTCCATGAAGTTTAGTTTGATGAGCTCGGATAAATAGTTGAGTATTTTCTTATCATCATTGTGAAATTCAGAAAGAAAACATTCAGTCCATGTGCTTTCCCAAGACCTTCTGGGTGTATGGTGACCACGTGAAAATGTTAAAAGGAATGCTCTGGTGACAAGCTTGCTTTGCACACTTTGAGCAAACAGGAAGTAGGTGTTTCCACGTTTAAAGTGGCTCCTTGGATGCACCAGCAGGTTGATCAGAGTACCACTGTAGGTTGGGCAGCGCAGTGTCTTTTGATCCACGTCTAGAACACTGAGGTATCGGCTATAATGGCTCAGGCAGTGCGGCAAATTTGTTTGAGTAAAACAGCACATCCTGGGTAAATATAAAAAACAAAAATATTGTCATGGTGGCATCAACTTGGCTAGCTACAGTGTTTATCTTGATGAATGCTGAAAGCTAGATTCAACTTCTTGTTTTTATGCATCCCAAGGAATTACTGTATTATTTAAGCTCATCAACAAAGAAATGAATTTGTATGCTGTATACCAGTGGCACTCCTGGACGTATGCATTGTCAGGTCTTGATCTATCGACCTTCTTATAATATTATTTTTGGGTCCTCTACTCTGTTTCAAGTAAGAATACTCTCACAGCTATTTATGAGCAATTCTTAACACACATTTGAGCTAAGTTTTTCAAACATCAGTCTCCAGGCTTCCAATGACCCACCACTAATATTGTAATGATTCAGAAAAGATGAATAACTGGCCACCTAGAATATTTAGTATGTCAGTTAAGGTTATGATCCTGATTTTTAAGTAGTACTACAGCTGCCTGATTGTGACATTCTTCTTATGAATACGAATACAATCAGAGTTATATAAAATAATGTCTTGGCTCTTCCAAGTATTATAATGGCAGTGTATAGAGGATTAGATTTTGATCCCCCAAAAAGTGAATCCATCCATCAGAAAAGATATCCACGCTGCTACGGGGGGTTAATAAAGGCCTTCTGAAGTGAAGCAATGTGTTTGTGTAAGAAAAATATCCATATTTAAAAACTAGCTTCTGACAGACGGCCGTAGGCATCAATCTGTGCACAGACAGTGCTGTAACAAGTCGTCTCACTGTAGCCTCCTCGCTGCCTAGTACCACCAATGTTCGGCCACTCAGAAGGCTATACACTGCATGCACTGCAAAGGGAAACTGTCCCAAAAACTGCAATGCTGCTCGCCCTACTCTACCATGCCTCCGTCTGGTCCCACCTTCTCTTTTATCCCCAGGAAGGCAAAAAGAGAAAGGATATTCAGAGGTTGTGGATGCATCAGATATTGTCCGACAGGGCTCATCTAACTGTACTCACTAGAGCATCTAATGAATTTGTAGGGAAATATACACACCGTTTTGTCATATACACACCTATGATGGCTTGAGGGTGAATAAATAATGTGGTCATTTTCCTTTTTGGGTGAACTAACACTTTAACTTAATACCTTCCTGCAGAGTTTACCCAAAATAAATGTCTGAACTACCTATATTGAGATATTTGAGTTGAAAACGCATTCAAACAAGATTATGATGCATAATAAATTTTACCTATTAAAGCCGATGAGTTTCCAGTTGAGCAGGTCAGTAAGCTGCAGCGGCGTTGAAGTCCAAGGTTGAATGCTGTCTCTGTATCTACTCAGATGTGGCATGTACACAGACAGTGCTGTAACAAGTCGTCTCACTGCAGCCTCCTCGCTGCCTAGTACCACCAATGTTCGTCCACTCAGAAGGCTATACACTGCATGCACTGCAAAGGGAAACTGTCGCAAAAACTGCAATGCTGCTCGCCCTACTCTACCACGCCTCCGTCTGGTCCCTCCTTCTCTTTTATTCCCAGGAAGGCAAAAAGAGAAAGGGCATTCAGAGGTTGTGGATGCGGTGGTGCTCCGGTAGCTGAAGCAGTCTGACAAATCATCAGATATTGTCCGACAGGGCTCATCTAACAACGAGAAAGGGATTGATTCTGTTGCATGACAAGCATATTGGGAGCTTGACCCACCCATGATCAAAGGAATAGGACAGTCAGGCGGGGTCAGTGTGACAGTAGGATAAAAATGTTGCGGCTCCTCCAAACAGGCACCTCCATGATCTCCAGGGACATTTCCCACACCGAAAACGCATTCAACATTTTTATTATCTTGGATTTGACATGTGTCTTTCTCATCATTTTCTTGTTCTGGGCTTTCTTCGTCAATCGCGCAAGGGTATGAGGCACGCAGCTCTTCTGGTACGATGGACTCTGTCGTGCAAAGCACCTCAATACTGTCTTCACTGCAAGTCCGTCTGGTAGGTACCCTCCCTTGCTTTAGACACTCTAGTGCAGCTGTAGTGGACAACGGTGGTGGTCTTTGAAGTGCTATATCCATTGGTAAATTTGAACCCTGGGATCTGAAGGACTTCTCCGTCCCTAAGACCTCAATACTATCTCCACTACTAATACTGGTCTTCATCAAAGCTGAAACATATTCCATATTTTCTTGACAATCAAGAGCTGAAAGTACTCCTTCATTTTCCATTTCAGCCTCTACTGGGGCGGTGTCGGGTGTCAAGGGAAGGTTATGCCCGGAAGGGGTATTTACAGAGCTGGGTACAACTGGAGATCGGCTAGATCCAGGCAACTCTAGTTTGATTGGCACGGTTTCAACACAGGAGGCATATGACTCGAGACTGACAGGTTCACTTAAAATTGAGGGTCCAGGAAGAAAAGAGGATTGTTGGACTGAATGTTGTCCAGCTATTCCAGTCTGTAATCCGACATCCTCTTCCAAGTCACATGGATCCTCAAATAAGAAATTGGTAGATTTAAGGTTGCGGAGAAGATTACGGCAGAGTTGTTGAGTGTAGATATGGCAAATATCTCCTCTGAATGTTCTCTCAATGCAGTACAGTTGCTGTAGAGCCTGTTGGTGGAAGTAGTCATCACACAATTCCTCAAGAGTTTTCAGACGCTTGTCAAATCGGCAAGATGAAGTGGAGTTAATCAGCTGCAGAGAATGCAAGGGTGTGTTCGTGTTAGGAAAAACATTGCATTCTAGCATTGGTCCAGCAAGCTGATCGTGCCTTAAATCATCCAGGTCAATTTCCAGAGAATGAGGGAGATCATCTGGTTCATAAGGAGAGTATTCAGAGTTTCTAAGCTTCCTGGTTGGGTAGCAAGTGACCTGTTTTAGGAGACTTTTATAATCCTGAATTGATTTTTCTACAGTGGCCAACTCCTGTTCTTTGTTAGCCAACGACTTCGGGCAAGATCCTTTATCCTGCTTGTCCTTCCTTCGATCCCCAAACTGTTTATCTTTCTCATGTGTAATACATGACCTATTCTCATTTTCACACTCTACTTCCACCTTTCTTTGAATCCCACATCTGTTTTTCTCTTGTAATTTCATTTCAACTTCACACTCTTTCAGTTTCACATCTTCTGTATTTCTATAAAATGTAGGTATACCATTCAACATCTGCTCCCCTTCATTTGTGCACTTTACAGATGCATTATTTAACTCTCTTTCTATCTCTCTAAGTAACATAAGTCTGGTATATGCCAGATTTCTTAGTTTTATCTCCAGTTCATTCGCAAAGTTCTTCCTGTTCCCCGTTTTCAGACATTCAGAGACTTTGGTGAACTCTGTGGAAAGCTGCTGGAATTGTTGTATGATTTTGTTCTCATCAGACGACACATAGGCAAGGCAGTGTGGACGCACAAACCCTCGAGCCTCCAAGTCATAGAGCGTAAGGTGGTGCACATATGCAAATACTCCTTCTCTAGAATCCCCCAAAACTACCTTTGAGTCTTCAACAAAGTTCAGTTTCAAAGAGCTACAACCTGCTGAGCTGGCGAGAGAGGTCTGATAGTCTACTGACATAATCCGAAGGGAGAAGTAGTTCAAATCAAATGTCCCACAAGCCTTGGTTTCAGGAGGAACAGTAAGCAGAGGCTGGGGCCCAACTTGCTCAGAAAACTCTGATAAAAGAATGAAGTCTTTCTTAAAATTAGCACCAGACATCCTGGACCACGGGGTGATGTCCCCAGTGAAGGGATACATGGGTACAGACAGTTCCTCTGGAAGAGCTAATGGGTCTATTTCACTGAATTCTGTGTCTTTAGTAAAAGCCACCAAGTCTGGAGAACCAATCATGGTGGTGTTGAAACAAACCGGACAGGGGTGTAAAAAATATTAAGTTAAAGTATGAGGAACTGTGTCAAAATATTTCATACATTTAATTATGATTTTCTTTAGTAAGGCTATTAAATGTCACAAGTGAAACCTATACTTATACCCGATAGTTAAACTTTACATTGAGCAACATCTGATTTTATAGTTGTTTTACAGTTGTTTTTAATAGACTGATCATTTACTGTTACATTCAACATACATAGTCCATTTTTCACTATGGTTATAATTAAAGCATTGTTTTAGGTCAACCACTATGTTGCTAAAATCTCTAAAGTGGGACATAATAGCAGGACGTCAAAAATAAAAAATAATGTTTTAAGAGGAAAGATTTAATTGACTAAATTATACACTGCTGTACACAGAAGGGCTAAAATAATGAATACAATATTTTGATATCTTTATATAATTAAAAGTATAAAAGTTCTAAAGTACAAATTCCATGAAATAATACTGTAATAATTAAACTTGTCACTCACGTACTTTACACCCCTGAACCCGGCATCTTCACTATTTTCATCAGTGCGCTGTCTCTGATCCAGTGCAGGAGCTCTAGTTTTACTAGTCTATGTACTTCACTTCCAAGTGAACTGATTTATCGCCGCACAGGAGGATAATAACTTATCTACTTAAAAACCACAAGAATGAAAATATCACGTTCTCGCCGATCTAAAAATGACATGCCTGACAATACAACCCATGACAAACGCAATGTCATGTAAACGAACTGGTCAATTCAGAATAATACGCGTAAATGAACCTGCCAATGTTCGCTGAAGCGCGAGTATAGCAAACCACGAGAACGGTTGTTGTTGGCTAATTTTTAGAAGTAATTTGAAGTCGTTGTTCAGAAGTAAACAAACATTATAGCGCTTTCCGGAGAGCAGTAACTGAAGCAGCCTTTGCCATAGTTAGCCATGTGACACCTCTGGTTGGGGGGGCCGATCGGCTCAATCTCTGGTTGTTTCCGCCTCTACCGTGGAAAAATAAAGCGTGATCGGGCGTTTTTATTGCAGTGTTGCGATATTACATAAATATTTCAAATGATTACGAACTGTAATTAATTGATAGGCAATGACAATCGATGAAAATCCTGATATTTTATTTTTAGAAAACAAACATTATCTTACCAGTCAATCATTTTACAACTTATCTACCCTTTTTATCACTTTACCTTTAACTCTGGGTCATTCAATGAAATGTAAATGAGAGACCCAAAAGAAAAGAGTATTATACTCATTATATTATTTCCTTACAAGTTATTAATGCAGTTACCTTTTTTTCCCTTCAGAAACGAATTAACTTCTTTACAGAAGTTTAATGTGCTCAGTTGAGTTAGGCTCAGCAGTTATAGGGCCATATCTTTTTTATTTGACCTTTCATAAACTTGCTTATTGTGTTCTCACATGATAGCAACACAAAAAGAGGAAATGCCCTAGCATACAAAAATCAATGACAAATGGGCGTGTAATCCATACTAATGGACATGAAAAGCAGAAATAACACCACAAACAAATGTGAAAATTGTGAACAATCAATTTATTTAGACATGCATACCAGTGGTAAAGAAAATATTTCATGTTTATCAGCAGAGTATGTTTCACCATAGTGTGAAATTTTGCATTACCAATATTTGTATGGTTTTTGCTATTTATTTTAATAAAATTTGTTTGGCAAGTTATCATAGGATGTATACAGGGACCCTGCATCACATTAACTTTTAGTTGAATTACTTCTGTCATTTATGTTGCTATTGACAAAATGTCAAGAGTGAACAGGTAGGAAAACAACCCTTATAAAGGTTTAGATGACCCTCAATGCACGTTTGCCCAAACAAACACGCACAGATGTGCTACTTTATAAACAAGACTAATTGTCAAAAAATAATATTAAAATATTTTTGCATTACTGCTTTATTGTCGTAATATTGAGTATTTGCTTCTTTAAAGTCAACATAGCTTCACACTGTCTCTGATTACTGCTATTAGAACATATAATCATGGTCAACGCAGAGCTCATAATAAAAATACAACTGTAATCACAGACAAATGGTCTGAATACTAGCAGATGGTCACACACTAGCAGAAGCTCAGAGTACAGATCTTTTATGAAATACAATCTTTCAAATCTACATCTTAGCAAAGTGTCTGACTAGGATAGTGCTGCATAGTTGCCTATGTCTATGTCACTTCAAAATCCCCTTTAAAAGGAGTAGGCAAGCAGAAATTCACATCAGAGGGGTGTGAAGAGACATGTAATATTACATTCTCTGTTTAAAGATGCATTAATGCCAGTTGCCATGATAAATGTAATACTCTAAGCACATGTATAGGAGTGAATCAAATCAGCAGTATCTCAGGTTCAGTTACGGCGCAATAGAGCATGAAGCCCATCTCGTCAATGTCATCCTCAGTAAAACCCTGAAACAGGTTCACATTAGGTTTGAAGAAACTAGGCAAGATTCCAGTCTCCAGGTATCCAATTAACTCAGTGATCGCCTCCAGGAACCTATCAGCAAACACTGCTTCCGACCAATCAGTTTCTTTTTCACTCATGTGTAGAACGGCATTGCAAAGATGGCTTCCGTTGAGCTTGCGTAGCGCAGGGCAGTTGCGGCACACAGCCTTCAGTGTTTTCAGGCACTTCCTTCTGACCCCAGAGTCTGCTTTGTCAAGAGCTGCTAGTCTAGTTGTTTCGCTGGTGTATAAGCTCTGGTACCAGACGTAGTCGAATGACCCAGTGATCTCTCCTTGAGCTGTAAGCATCATTTCGCTAAGCCGTACTGTTGGCAAAACGGTAATATAGAAGCGTTCCCCATTGTCATAACTGCTTTGGGTTAATCCTTGAACCTCCAGTTTGAGCTCAGGAGACCCAAGCACCGGTCGCACCTCACACTCCAGGGTTCCGGTCAGCGATGGCCAGTTCATAGATTCCATCACTGCCTTGCCTAGTTGCTCAGAAACAAGCCGTGACGACAAGTATCCACCCAGTAAATGCCGATCCCAGTAGCTCCGCCCCCTCGGGAAGTACTCAAGGTTTTCACGCCGCACCATGCAGTACTGAGGGTGCCCCAAAAATGTGTCCTCTCCGGCAATGGGCGTCCACAGACTGGACTCCAACTGCATTAAACACATATGGAACAAATTTAATCCAGCTTTAATCCAGGTCCAAAGATCCAAATGTCATTGACAAATATTGTAGAAAGAGTGACCAAAATCTCTGCTGATTTAAAAAAGGCTTAAAAGGTACTATATCTTTTATTTTATTACTATTGTAACACTATATCATTCCCTGAACTGTGCATGGTTCCAGGAAATCAAAATCATTTTGATTTTCAAAAATGGTGAATGTTGGTCTAAATACGATCTTAACCAATTTTGGTCATTTAGAAATGGTGGAAGGGCATATGAGGACCTAGTCTTTGGACCTAGACCTACTTAAAAATAAATAAATAATAATACATCCACTAAAACCCCAGGGAAACAAAAGAAGAATTTTGATTGCTGGTCTAAATATGATCTAAGAATCTAAGGTAGAAAGGGTTCTACAATAGAATGCTGTAGAATGTTTTTCACCAAAAACATAAAAATGGCATAACAGTTCATGGAGGAGACAGAAAAATCATGGTGGATAATAATAAAATATTAATATAACTCAATATAAATTATTAGAATACAATTAATATAAATTAGATTTATATTTGCATTAATTATATTATCCACTGCACTTGACCCGGGGAATAAAACATTAAAATCTTAGCATCAAAATGTAAGTTTGAACAGTCGGTGGTACTAAAAGGTTAAAGTTAAAAAGCAGAAAACCACAACAAATATATTAATGAACAATTAACATATAGTATATGTAACAAAACTGCAGGCTGGCTCCAGATATCTTGAAATCTAATGGGTCTTTGGTATATAGAATATCAACTATAGGATACAATTTGTACACATGCAAGTACACAAGTCATCCAGATAGAATCTTGATACCTGTAGAGGCACGATCAGGCAGGCATGGTCGGCTTTAACCACTTGCAAGTCGTCGAGCAGTGAGCCCGCCAGCATCATGTCTCCCAGTGGCATGTCTGGGTGTTTGGAGTGCAGGAAGGCCTGGATTTCTGTGGCTATATCTAACGCTCGCTGCTGTGCGACAGACACCTCCTCCGCTGACAGACACACTCGTGTTGTGCAGTACTGCTGCAGACGCTCCGCAAACGTCATCACACACAGATCCAGCCGTTTGCGCCGTTGAGGTGGGTCAGCGTTACACCGCTGGGGCTCAGGTGAGGGTGGGGGGATGGGCTGAGACAGTTCTGCTAAAAACACACACAAAAAAAGGTTTTCTACTTAAAACAACATCCACAACATTATGTATTTTTAGTGAAACGAGATGATCAGTGACATCAATGCCCAAATTTCCCTGGGACAATAAAGTATATTTCATTCTATTTTATTCATTAAATAGCCACTGGACATTAACCAGTAGTTTGAGAAGTTGAGTAAATCAAAACACTGATAACAGATTGCAAATGTATTGTTTTAGCAAACATGCACTGATTATTTGTGCACAATCAATAGGGTACATTTTGTTTTCTTCTTGTTGCCTTTTAGCTAGATAGGAAATACCTTCATTTGTTAGACAGCAAGTACCTTTCTTGGTTGCGGCTGCAATCTGCTTCATGACCACTCCTTCAATACCCTTGTGGAGTAGTTTTGGGGGGGCACTAACCAAGCTTAACTCCTCCCAGCTGTCCGTCATCTTCTTGTCAGGCTTCTCATCAGGAGGCCTGCCAGCACGTTCTATCAGCTATGACATTAAAAGAAGATATAGGAGATAAAAAAATAAATGTTAAAATAAGCTTAAATAGAGTGTAAATGTTGGATTCCAGAAATAAAAATCCAAATAATTTTCCTACTTTGGGAAAAATGTTTTAATTTATATTCTGAGGATGAACGCAGGTCTTATGGGTTTGGAATGACATGAAGATGAGTGATTAATGACAATTTTTGGGTGACCTAACTTTTAAAGACAGGCCTACTGTGAGCTACGAGGTTGTTATATCAATGGTATATCATCAGCCTGCTTTTCAATTTTTTTTATTTTTATAATCATGTTAAACAGTGGAATTCCTGGTTAAAACTAATGATCAATTTTCCGTGATCAGAGAATCAATAATAAAGGAATTGCTTCAAGAGATTGCTTCAAAGAACAAGTCAATCTCCCTACACGCTCAATATACAGAAACTCTGTGTGTGTGAGAGTGTGTTCAACAGTCAAAGTATTCTACAGTCAAATGCGAGGCCATCAGCTATTTTAGTCATGTGAAAAAGAAAGGACACACTTAAATTCTATGGTTTTAAGTATCAGGACATAAAAATCATCTGGTCCTTGGCAGGTCTTATAATGAGGTTAATGCAACATCAGATGAACAACAAACACATGACATATTACACTGTCATTTACACTTTAACAAAAATAAAGCCAAAATGGAGAAGCGATGCGTGCCAAACTAAGTACAGCCTATGATTCACTTGCTTGCAGAGATGCTTTTAGCAGCAATAACTTGAATTTGTTTTCCGTATGACTTTATCAGTCTCTTACGTCATTCTGGAGGAATTGTGGCCTGCTTTTCCTTACAACATTGCTTCAGTTCATTGAGGTTTGCGGGACTTTGAAAGGGCCAGTGCAACACATTAGCTGCTTATCCACCGTCGGGCCAAACGGTTCTTATTGCGTAACCGTTCCATTCCGTGCCGACCCAGGCCAGCTGGTACAGTTCAGGTTTCATTTTTCACTGTGGGGCTGATAACGGTCGCTCTTTGGAAAGTCATACAAAAGAGTCAGTCGTTGCCTTGGTAACAAAATAGTTTACTAATGATATGAGATGCAAATAACGATTGCATTATGATCAGATATTTCTTTTAATTGTATTCTTAATTTATGTTTACGCTGCTCAAATGAGCGCTTAGCAAGCTACAGAGAAACTGTTTGCCAGGAACAGAGGTTGAGGATTAACCCAGATGACCAATCCGAGTAGCGACGTCACTTTACGGATTTTACCAGCGCGATTCAGGTTAGACAACCGCACTGAGAATTCCAGGTTGAGAACGGTTTCTAATCATGCCGTGCCATACCAGACTCTGGAAGAACCGTTCCTTATTCTAAGAACCGATGGTGGAAAAGCGACTATTGATTCTTTTCTTTTTCAGCCATTCTGGTATAGACTTCAACTGCCGGTTTGAGATAATTATCCTGGTGCATAACCCAATTTCTGCCAAGCTTTAGCTGTCGGACAGGTGGCCTCACATTTGACTCTAGAATACTTTGATATACAGAGTAGTTCATGATCGACTCAAAGACTGCGAGATGCCCAGGTCATGGGGATGTAAACCAAGCCAAAAGCGTGATGGACAGTTGACTTATATGCTGTGTTTGGTTTTCGCCAAACGTGGCACTGTGCATGATGGCCAGACATCACCACCTTGTTCTTGTCTGTTCAAAGGACATGCTTATGGTTTGCTCAGATGCAACTTTGCAACCCTAAACCATGCTGCCATGTTCTTTTTAGAGAGAAGAAGCTTTCTCTTGGCAACCCTTCTAATCAAGCCATGTTCAGTCTTTTTATTGTTATATTACATTAACTATTATATTGTAATGAACTGAGGCCTGTAGAATCTGAGGTGTAGCTCTTGGGTTTTTTGCAATTTCTCTGAGCAATGTACAGTCTGACCTTGGGTTAAATTTAATGGGAAGATTGATCTTGAATGTTTAATTTCCACGTGTGAATAATCTTCCTTAATGTAGAACAATAGACTTCAAATTGTTTGGAAATGACCAATAACCCTTCCTAGATTGATTTTCAGCAACAATTGCTTCTCTAAGATCATTGGTAATGACTTTCCTACTTGGTATTGTGTTAACACACACTTGAATGCTCCAGAGCAGCAAACTACCAAAACCTTTGCGTCAATTAATTAAAGGCATTTAATTAGCAGTGACTGACTGCTAATTACCATCTTAATTCCTATGGAAGCCATAAGGCTGTACTTAGTTTGTCACAAATTGTTTTTCCAATTTGGCCTAGTTTTTGTTAAATAAATTATGACACTGCGTAATAGGTCATGTATTGTTGTTCATCTAAGGTTGTATTTACTTCATTTTAAGACCTACCAAGGACCAGATGATTTTTTTATGATGTGCAAAATCATAGAATTCAAAAGGGTGTACTTTCTTTTTCACATAAACTTAAAATATACTGTTTCAATATACATAAATTAACATCTTTAAAGGGATAGTTTACCCAAAAATGAAAATTCTGTCATCATTTGGGATACCCTCATGTCATCCAAAACCGCTGTGCATTTCTCTCTTCTGCAGAACACAAACGATATTTTGAAGAATATTGTTGGTCCAATGTTGATAAGAACCTAAACTAGTTTACCAGCATTCTTCAAAATCTTCTTTTGTGTTCTACAGAGAAAAGTAAATCATAATGGTTCTGAACAACATGAGGGTACATTTTTAGGTGGACCGACCCTTTAAATCAGTTTTGTACCTTTATCTTTTGGTATGATTCTCAAATACTTATTAGCTTGAAATCAAAGTTTGCAATGTTGTGATTTACCTTGTAGATTGTTGGTTTGATTCATTGCATAAAATACTTTTTAAAAATCTCTATGAGAAAATTGGAAAAATACTTCAGGAATCAAAGTCACTGAAAAAAGTGAACAAGCACTGATGCACTCAATTATACAATATTATTTTTGACCAATCAGGATTGTGTAGTGCAGGGGTGCCCAATCCTGTTTGTGGAGATCTACTTTCAGCTCCAATCCTGATCAAACACAACTGAAGCAGCTAATTAAGATCTTTGAAAGTACTTAACAATTACAGACAATTAGGTGTGCTTGATAAAGTTTTGATCTGAACTCTGCAGGTAGGTACATCTCCAGGAACAGGATGTCACCCCTGCTGTAAACAGGAAAAAATATATACTGATCACCCGTTTCACAGCTAATGTGGCAATTCCCAGCATCGCAGCGCCGCCCACCCCCAGCACCAGCCGGGCATTGGACAACAGGAAGTCAATAACAGCAGCAATTCCATCTTCTCCTCGCCTTTTTCCAGAATAATACATCACTTCCTCTGTGAGAGTGTCTGAAAATGTCAACAAAGAATTACATTACCATTTGATTTCGCACATGGTTCCTCAAAGTCCAAAGTCTTACAGCTTTACAGCAAACAATAGTGCGTAAACCATAATAGTAAGAATGTGTTATCTACGCTCTTTGAACATGTATCATGATATTTGTGGCTGTAAAAATCCACATGGCATTTTGTACCCTAAATAGTATATAACAGTATATATTAAAGTGGTATTATTATTGCTTTACACATTTTATATTATTCAAGTCACAATGAAACAGAAGTAGCGATAGAGCTTTTCTTCTACATTGTGACAGACACAGAGTGTAATAGACTTTAAGATGTGCGAATGGGCGAATTCTGATTTCATTGTACCATCACTCACATCATTCTTTCATGAAGGTTATTCACAAGACTAATGGTGCTCATGTGTGCTACGTGACAGGCCAGGCATTTGAAGCTTCACCTGCCACTCGCTCTCTCCGTGGATCAGAAATAGCTTTGGTAGCTTCATGGACTGGCCATCAGCATGGTGGTTTACCAGGTCTAAATTTAGACCCATGTGGCCTAGTAACTCTGCACTTATTCATAAGGTAATTTTGTGATCCTGATTTACAGTAGTCTAAAGGCTTGGGATTGGATGAATACAGCATCTCATGGATACATTTTAGGCCTATTTTATTATTATTATTATTATTATTGCAAAGGGTTTTTATAAACAAACATGCTTGAAAAGAGCTTGGCAAGATAAAAAACAACAACAACTTTAGCTCACATAGGTACAGATGAGTATATTCCTGGTTATTAGGTAAAAGGCCAGCTGGGTTAGTACACATTAAAATGACATGAAGCCTGCAAACAGGTGGACTTTAAAACACACATAACATGTAACACGTAAAAGACAGATGATGTATGACGTTAATCACTTAGTGTAAGTGTTACAGTGTTTAACATATGACGTGCACAGTCGTGCTGTTTAGCACGTATAACAATGACGCTTTTCCTCGCTAAATGTTTATATTAAATCACATATAACTACCAAATATTTGAATACTTATTTCAGTAGTTCACAAAGGGTATAACATTAGATTAAACTAAAAACAGCAGTGTCGCTCTGTTAGCGTTTGCTAACTTCACCAACTCTCTGTCGAATGCAGAAAACCAACAATTTTGGGAATATATTAAGCAGCAAACAATGTACAAACCCGAGTTAAACAGCTAACTTACCTTTTAAAGGTAATATCAATTCAGTTCCATTAGCGCATAGTATCGAATTCAGTACTTTTGTCCAGTACGCACTTGCCCTCTTGCCTATAACAAACACATCTTACGTCACTATCTCGCTGATTGACGTACGTTTAGACCAATGAGATGGCAGTATCACATGACGTCAGAATACTAATTTATATGGAATTTCTATGTGCAAAACAAAAATAAGCATATCTTACACATTTAAAAACAACAACAAGAACAACAACAACAAAGCAGGATCCACACATTTTTTTAAATTCTTATAAATATTATTTTAAATACTATTTTTGTTACACGGAAATGCAAAAAAGTTTTGATTTTGATCAATATATCGTTTTTTTTTTGTTTTTTTTTTAGTCTGTGACACAACACAAAAGTATTTGGGACACCCATCAAATAATTGAGTTCCGGTTGTCCAATCACTTCTATGGCCACATGTGTATAAAATCAAGCACCTATAGGCATGCAGACTGCATCTTCAAACATTTGTGAAAGAATGAGTTGCTATCAGGAGCTCAGAGAAATTCAAGCGTGGTACCGTAATAGGTTGCCACCTGTGCATAAGTCCATTTGTGAAATTTCCTCATTACTAAATATTCTCCTGTAAACTGTTAGTGGTATTATAACACAGTGAAGCAATTGGGAACAACAGCAAATCAGCCATGAAGTGGTAGGCCACGTAAAATCACAGAGCATGCTCAGGTGCACAGTGTGCAGAAGTTGCAAACTTTCTGTTGAATCAATAGCAAACCTCCAAACTTTGTGTGGCCTTCAGATTAGCTAAATAACAATGTGTAGAGAGCTACATGGAATTGGTTTCCATGGTCGAGCAGCTGCACCCAAGCCTTACATCACCAAGTGCAATACACGTCAGATGCAGTGGTGTAAAGCTTTTAAAAGCTGACTCAATGGCAGGAGACGTGCTCTCTGGAATGACAAATCCCGCCTCTCTCAATCTGATGGACAAGTCTGGGTTTGGTGGTTGCCAGGAGAACGGTACTTATCTTACTGCACTGTGTTATTGTTTTTCATGAGTTGGGCTTGGACCCTTAGTTCCAGTGAAAGGAACTCTTAATACTTCATCATATCAAGACATTTTGGACAATTTCATGCTTCAAACTTTGTGGGAACAGTTTGGGGATGACCCCTTTCTGTTCCAACATGAACAACACTGCGCACCAGTGCACACAGTAAAGCACAAAAAGAAATGAGCGAGTTTGGAGTATAGGAACTTGACTTAGGCTGAATTAGAGCGGAGACTGAGAACCAGGCCTTCTAGTCCAACATCAGTGCCTGATCTCGCAAATGGACTTCTAAGAATGGTCAAAAATCCCATAAACACACTCCTAAACCTTGTAGAAAGTCTTACCAGGACAGTTGAAGCTGTTATAGCTGCAAAGGGTGGGCCAACTCCATGTATAGCCTACGGATTAAGAATGGGGTGTCATTAAAGTTCATGTGCATGTAAAGGTAGACGTCCCAAACATTTTGGCAACCGTGTAGTGTATTTGGTTCTACTTTTCAATGCGTAAAATAAATGTAACATACTGTAGGTTGTTGTTATATAAAGATGCATTCGCATTTTAATGGAGAACCAAAAGCACTACAAATTGATTTACTTTGTGCATTAGCACGTTTTGTTTGTAATATTCTTATGTACTTTGCTAAATCATTTAAAGCCATACTATCCAGAAAAGGTGACAATATCAAGACAATATTGTTTTCTGTGAAGAACTGATGGAAAGTTCTCTCGTACCATCTAGTGGACGGTCACACATCCTTTCAACTTACTATCAGCTTAAAGAAATAACCTTTGGGAATTTTATTGGGTAGGCATAGTGGCAGAGATAAAGCCACACTGAATTATTTTTTACCAAATTAAATAGTGCATAGAGCAGACTAAGAATATCAGAATAGAGCAAAAATATAAACTTTCTGATGCTTGTTAAATTAAATGTAACCTAAAAATGCTCCTATTCTATATTAATGGACAAAGCAAATGATAAAATAAAAATGAACATTAGTAGTAAGAGAATCATGAAACACTGCATGACAATGTTTGGAATTTAAAAGTCAACTACAAAGCAATACAACAAATATTAATAATCTCCATTTAGTCAGAAAAACTGGAAAAAATAAAGAATGGACATAGAATCTTCCCCCCAAAAAACACAGAACATCTCCATTTTTATCTTTCATGCAGTCAAAGCTTCTCCATTTGTTTTCAACCTTTAAACAAAAATAATCACGTGTCAGCCTCTTGTATACAAAGTAGTTTTTTTTAGTCAAATGCAAATCAATGCAATTTTTTCTATTAACACATGCAATGGGACAGACTTTATCTTTTCCTACTGGTTCTTTACTTCCATTCAATCTCAGAACTAAACAGTATAAACATAAAAAAATAAAACAAACGGTTGCCATTATGAGTCTCACACAGCTCTTGAACGACAGCTGTAATGTTGGCATAACAAATAAACTCTTTCCTTCAGAAAAATCAAAACAGCATGGTTGTCAAACAGATCTAGTCATCATGGCTATAGCACCCTTCACTGGGGAAAAAGTGCAGAGAAGCCACCGTGTGGAAATCAAAGACACATTTTATTATCATGGTATTAACTTAAGTCAGTCTGTCAGCATCAACAAAAACCCTCTCGTCTTTTCTGACTTTTAGGATTGTGCAAAAACAAAACATTTCTGTAAATTATTATTTGATGGCCTGTTCAAGTCAGAAACCAACAAAATCTTAAAGTCAGAAAAGAAGCAGCTCTCAAATCTACCTTTGAAAAATTTGACCAATAAACATTTGTATTTGATATTGTTGTGAAGAGCTATACGAGCATGATACTGGCACATGAAGTTGCAAACTGTTGAATTATGACTGAATTCCACTAGTCAGTTTAGAGGTCTTTTTATTCCATACATTTCCTTTAAATCACACAGAACAAAATATAGTGGATCTTAAAGTATCATTTTTGATATGTCTGAATAGATAGATCAAGCCTTTTAACAAGTCAAGCAGCCACTGTCTAATGTCCTTGAGGCCACCCACTCCGGAAGCATCTCTTCTACTGAGTCACTCTGTTCGCTTTCCGTCCCCTTGAGCAAACGTAAAGGCGTCCGAGGAGATAAGCAGTGAGTTCTGATTGCGTCTCAGTGACGTCTCATTTTGACTCGTCGCGTGGACGCGTGGTCGTGTGTGTAGCGTGAGCCCGGCTCTCTCTCTTCAGCTCTCCTCCAGGAGTTTTCTGAACTGCTGTCGCCATGACGTCTCTGTCGGGAGGAGAGGGAACGCCTCTGCAGCTCTTTGTCCATCTCTAAAATACGAGGCCTGATGGAGGAAGAGCAAAATGATTTTTAGCAAAATACCATAATTTAAATCACCCTCATGTCATTACAAACCTGCATGGCATGCTGTTATTTTTCCATAAAACACAAAAGAAATCTTCAAGCTGCTTTTTTCCCCCCAATGCCTTTTCAAAGTGACCCAGGTCAAAGTTTTGGAATGACATGAGGGGGAGTAAAGTAGTATTCCTCAACAGAGGCACTAAGCAACTGTATGTTCAGCAGGGGGAGTTGTTATTGGACTTTATACTGCATCTTGCAAAAATCTGTATTTACCAGACACATTCTAGAAATACCCTAAATGCTCATCTCGCTCCTACACTATCATTCAAAAGTATGGGGCCATTAAGATTTTAAAGTAATTTCTTATGCTCACCAAACTACATTTATTTGACTGAAAAATAAACATTTTGTGAGAAATAATTACAATTTAAAAAGTGATTTATTTATTGAATATAATTTAAATTGTAATTTATTCCTGAGACTGTTAATCCTTAAATTATTATTATTTTGCAAGGGATATCAAGCCAAGGCACTCAAGTTTATGCAAATTATAAAAAGAGCCTATAGTTCATCGTGTCTTAGGTATTAAAAACAGGTAGAAAACTCACACAGCTTTGCAGCCAATAAGCCTTGATCAGGGTGTGGGTAACAAACACACTCAAAGTCCTTTTAAACAACACTTCATCGAATCACTGTTTCCTGATTTTAGAGTAGTCACATTAGAGAAAGTTTGGGTCATCTTTGCATACTATAATCAAATCAACCACAAATCCACAATATTTCTATTCCAAATTTAGGTTGGGGGGATTTTCCTACGTCATACTTCAGTGCAAAAAGTGTCAAACTTTGATAAAAATATTTCTTGATGATCTGATACTTTATTATATCTAGATATAAATTTAAAAGCAAAACTGAATGGCTACTAAGTCAATAAGTGCTCCTCTGCTGCCATCTACTGGTTATACTGGTAATGTCATGTCTTTTTTATCGTAAAATAAAAGCATTTGCCATGCGTTTGCTTTCCTACGTCTTGAAATGTTTAGTTTTACAAGTGGGGACAACATTTGATATGGAAAAAAAATGATGGGTTCGGTCATCACATTAAAAATAACTAAATAACTTAATAAATTGGATAATACTTAGAGCCCTGGAATATTGTTTGAATTTTACTCTCACAATTACAAAAACCTGAACTGCATAATGTAAAAACATTTGATTATTTCTGTCACAATACAGTTAGCGTTGCTACATTAAATGAATGTTGGTGAATTGTGGATCGAAAAGTCTATAACTTGTTCGTTCATGGCACATGGTTCTGGATCTCACAGCCCTATGTAGCAATGGAGTCGTGTAATGGAGATCTGATCGCGAGTAAACCTTTTCAGAAATCCCACTGCACTTTCAATGGTACGAGCTTCTAAACAGTTCAAATGAGGAGCGTGTTTTGCTTGCCTTTTTTCATGTTCAGAAATGGCAGCTCTTATTAGTTGGGCAACATGGTAGTGGTGACCTCTAACAAAATTTAGTTGGACCAGCAGGAAAAGTAGTCATGAGACCTGCACATGATCCTCTAGAAATCATTCTAATATGCTGAAATGTTGCAGTCAGTTTAAAACTCACTGACCCCAAACTTTTGAACAGCTGTGCATGATGTAATTACTTTGCAGATAATGGGGGTTACTAAGATGAACGTTAGTGTATCTTGTCATGTGATCTTAAAATGGCCGCCCCCATTGGGAAGGGATCCCCCTTTACGCAAACAAAACAGCTTTTCTACTCTAGTCATAATCACACACTAGTGTAAATCAATTTCAACATTTGTCAGACTTACTTTATTAGGTGTAAAACAAATTGAATAAAGTAAATAAATTACATTTGTGCACCTTTAATATTAGAACCAAGGGTTTTAATTTTTTTTAAAGAAGCCTGATCAACTCTCCTTAGACCACAATTTTAGGAATATATCATGTATACAGCAAACTTTTCTTGTTACAGTGTAAGCTTTTTAAGCTTTTCTTGTTACAGTGTAATTATACACTTAAGTACCAAGTGATATTAATTACCATGTACATAATTTACTGTCAGTACTAAATAAGTACATGTAACAAGATGACAAATAAAGGGTAATATTTTATTTTACATTCCTGTTCCACAAGTACATAATACTAAGCATAGTAATAACAATAACTGGATAGCTAGGTACTAACCCTGAACCTAGCCCTAAAACCTAACCTCAACTCATGTAGTTCTCTTATATTACCAGTACTTTCTTTGGTAAGTACAGTCCAAGTACACATACTGTAGTGTAAGCAAATGAAGTGTTACCTTTAGTAATTATGCATTCCCTAGAAGCACCATTAGTTAAACAGTAAAAAAGACTTTGCAAGTACCTGTGTGCAGCATCTGGATCAGCCTTGCGGTGTGAGCGTTTGGCTTTGAGTATGTGTCGTCTCTCAGAAGAGGGGATGGGTGGGACCTGGGAATTTGAGTCCAAGCGAGGGGCATCCGGCCTTGTTCTAAAATAAAACAAGAAAAATTATACACCCCCACACATGCTTCTGGATCTTTCAAGAACAACTGACTCAAACCCAGAACTCACTTTCTTAGAATGATGACAGCTCTCCTCTCCTTGATGTCCTGTGGGCGTATGCAATGCGTGATGTCATCGGCCGCGTAGTCACTAAAGAGAAATCAAACCAGTGAGCATGCATGAGCAAGAACTAAATATTTTACTATAAACATAGCAGTACTTTTATCCTTTCAAGTACAGTGTAAACACCATGACATGAGTTTGATATAGTACCATAGTATAAACCAAGCTACCGTGGTATTACCTCACATATGATAACAGAATATTCTGAACATGACTCGCAACAGACACACTAGTACCGACCTGAGGACGGTGACACTGCCGCGCCTCACCGGCAGGTGGAGCACGGGCTCGGACACGCGGATGGGCTTGAACTGGAACTTGCAGCCAAAGCACAGCGCACTATCGCTGAAGAAAGACACGGATACGATCGGTCGCTCGAAGATGTGGATGGGGTCCACGTGGGACACGATGCAGCCCCCGGGCTGGTAGTCATTAATCACAGCGCTATTAACGAACCCCTCCGGTATGACGCCGTGCGTCACGAGGCGATCGATGACCAGCTCGTGCACCCAGTCCGGGATCTCGTCCACCTCTCCTTTGGAGTACAGCCGCTCCTGCCCGGGGCCGCGCTTCTCAAGTTGCGAGCCGTACGTGTAGCCCTCCCCGAAGAAGTACTTGTTCCGCAAGGGCGCCCGGTCCACCGTGTGCTCCCGGTAAAGCCCCTTGTCTGCCTTGGCAACCACTTCGTCGATCTTAGCCTCGATGCGCGCGCACTCCTCCAGGGTGAAAATACTCGCTTGCTTAATGCCGCTCTTCACTTTGCGCGCCTCCGCGTCCCGCCGCTCCTCGTACTCGCTCTCATCGTCATCCGACTCGCGGTATTTGCGCTTTTCGCCGTTGCTGTGCTCGAAAACGGTGTCCCTGTGCGGTGTCATAGACTTCAGCTTCTCCCGCAAATCCGTAAAACCAGCCATTTTCAAGAGCAAAGAACGAAATTTTGCGGCTAAATGTTGCTTATCCTGAATTTACCTCAGGTCCCCATGTTTTAATATTAGTGTCGGTCACTGAAGTCATGCGCGAAGTGACCGAAGGCCTGTAGTGGTGCCGCCTGCTTCCTCTTGCCCTGTTGTGGCCAATTAAACCAACCAAAGTTTCCACTGTCCCATTCCACGAGCAACCCGGCTGAATGTGTAACGCAAAGCAGAGCGTGTGCTGTCAATCACGGGCAGCGTTTTCCTGCAGTTCAGTCCCATAACATTAGCACGTAGCACAGCTGCGCCACCACTAGCTTCCAGTGGACACAGCTTTACAGCGGTACGTTGTTGGAATCGCACGCCTTCTGCTCGATACAACCGCTGTGCTGACCAGCTCGTTATAATATATTCAAGAGATAGTAGTTGTTTGTAGCAGCAAGATTGTACAGAGCCGTGGAGAGAACGTAAACTCGTGTAACCAAAACTGTTTGGGGAGCTGCGCATGCGCGTCATGCTTTGCACGTAGGCATGAGGGTCTGGTCCAATGACAGCCAATGAACGAAGCGATCAGCTGTCAGCAAACCCCTCTAGCTATAAAAGGCATGTTGTAATGAAAGTATTGCCATATATATTTTATTTTTATTATTATAGCAATATTGTTTATAGGAACGTGGAGAGTAGACAGGAAAGTAGGCTACGGATGAGAGCGGGAATGACAGAACAAACCTGGGCTTGGGACTTCAAGATCTTAACAGCTCTCACATGTCTGGAACATATGGAAGGAACATTGTTATTCTATTTTTTATAATTATTTTGTTATATTTAGTTACACATATATTCAACACAAAGTGTGCACATCTAGTGGGCAAAAATATTATAATACATGTATACATATTATAAATGCATTTGAATATTTTACTATTACAACAAGAATTTCCAAATGCCACCTGTAATAATATTAATAGTCTATATATAAAATAAACATTTCCTTGTATTAGCTCTACCCCGATTATTTAATTAAAAAAATACATCTTTAGTCATGGTAAATGTCAGCAATTTTTATTTTATTTTGATCAACAACTTTGGTCATAAAAAGGTTATGTAACAAAATAAGTGATGTGCAAATGTTGCAAGCCAGTTAAAATCCCATAATGTACAAGAGATCATTATGTTCCATAGCAATCTCATTTTGCAGAATGAAAACACAATAATGTTTTTAAAACAGGCAGCTTATGCATTTACCAGTTTGCTGTATTTTAATCTTATTCATTATTTAGATCAAACAGATAACACAAATGTGAACCTCATATTCCAGTTTCTCCAAAATACTGTTTTTAAGACAATTACAGTAGGACATAAACTTAAGCTATAGTCAACAGTACATTTACTTAGAAAACTATAAAAAATACAAATTTAACAACCCACAGGTCCCGTAACTAAAAGGTAAATATGCAGTTTGACTGTGAAAAAATAATTGCACTACTTTGAAAACTACCATTTCATTGTCAGTTTGTGTGAGATAATGAGTGAAAAATATTACATTCATGCTGTGTTCTCCTGAGTTAAATATTAGTTCATTCTAACTCGCATGTGTTAAAAGCTTAATATAATAACATTTATACCTTGATTACTTTCACATCTAAGGTATCAAGGAACAATTTTACATGACATGTTTTGATGCACAAAACAGCAAGGCAAATAATTATCTGTATAAATATAATGCATTCAGTACAAAAATAATGCTTTTCATTCATTGCATGTGTTCTATACATGACATGTGAACAAATACACATGATTAGTGCAAACATTGCATAAAGAGGTTTGGTTTAGTTATGATGAGATAATCAATAAACAGAAAATGACACATGCAGAATGTTACAGCATGGTGATTTCACTGGGTGGCAGCGTCAGCCTCTTCTCTCGCACAGAGAGCATATTCTCAATGTGCATGGCGATAACCCGACACAGCTCCAGACCCTACAAACCACATATATGGTCATAAACCACTCAGTCATACTTGTCATACATGGTTCTAATGGGGTTTAATGTGTGTTACCTGTTCCAGCTGTAACTGTGTGACTCTGTGGTTGATTAAGTCTCCTATCAGGATGTCTACATAAGGGTAACTGGATCCAGCGCTGGGCCGCTGTGTGTGAGCTGACTGAACCAGCTTCAGCTGGAACTTCACCAGCACCTCCTGCCAAAAGAAATTTAAAGTGCCCCTATTATGCTACTTTAAAGGTTCCTATATTTGTTTGAGATGTCTCCTAAAATAGTTTACATGTATCCAAGTTCTTGAATTGTTTCATAATATACATTGCAGCATCACCTAATTCCTCAAATAGTCTGAAAATGGTTTGTTCGAAGATTCAGGGCCCTATCATACACCCGGTGCAATGCAATTGTTTTTTGCTAGTTTCAGCTTGGCACAGTTATCATTTTCACATCCTGCTGCAATTTGTTTAAACAGCAAATGCACTCAAGCCCATCTGTTCGCCCATGGGCGGGCTGGTCTTTAAACGAGGTGTGTTCAGATGCATTGTTGGCACATTGCTATTTTGAGGCAACTGAAAATGTAATTTATGTTTTCATAAATGTTATTTAATGGGCTCATTAGTAATATGCACCCATAGGCGGGTGCACAACGCGCATACACTCTGCTTATTACACACACAGGGATGCGCAGCAGCACTCAAACATTTTTAAATATTAAACATAAAGGATTACTCTCTGGTGAAGTGTTCAGTCTTTCTGCTTGCAAATTCTGCCATGTAAATAGTCAACCAAATCCGCCAACTGGCTTTTAAATGGAATGGAAGATAAGACTCTGATTGGTTTATCGGCCATGACTCATTAAGAGACTAGGGACATCCCTTTTGATCATGCACCTGGCGGGCCGACTGTGTTTCTGTCGTTAAACTCATGGGCAGCCCATGAAGACCTTAGGTTGGCATTACACAAATTTGTTACATTGTAGGCATGTAAATGTAAGCGAGACTGGAATTGCTGACGACTCATTTTGGCAGTTCAGAATCATTTTTTTCTTTTAACAGACATTCACTTTATTTGTCATGCACTATGATCTTTAAAACTTTTCTGATCTTTTAAATTCACAAACAGATATATTACATACTGCATGAAAGGGAATATTCGAAAAAGCATAATAGAAGCACTTTAACTGGGAATACATTAGCTTTGGAAGTCTGTCTGTGTGTGTGTGTGTGTTTGTTGTAATATACACACATGAGTGTCTTTGTGCAGGAAGTGCAGCCCGTTCTGATTGACAGCGAGGATACATGGTGCAGAGATGGAGCTATTGCTGCTGCTTTGGATGTAAAAGAAGGACGATCCAAACATGGGAAATGCACACACCAAACCTGAAGACACACACAAACACAATCTCTAAACTGGATTTTTATCATAGTATTATCTGATAATAAAAAGGTGAAAAGTGAATGAGGGTGTTCGGTCTGATTAGAATAAAATACCCAGGAACTGTGATCTGGCCTGGTGAGCGTTCAGGCTTTGGACGGCGTGAACATGTTGGGCAACCAGTTGCATCCACTGCTGAGGCCCCTGCCTGCCAAAGATCTCAACTGGGATGTACTCTGTCAACTCATGACTATAGAGAGAGAACATTGCAACATTCAAAGCCATTATGCTTGCATTGAATATATGTGCAAAAACTAGAAGCTTGTAGAAATTAGAAAGAAATGAAAAGAAAAATCCCAAAGGTAGTGCCCTTTTCATAGCAGGACACATACACAGAAATACATACTATTTAAACGTTTGGGATCAGTAAGATAAATAGATATAAAGATGACTTTTATCCAGCGGGGATGCATAAAACTGATCAAAAGTGACAATTAAGACATTAATAATGTTACAAAAGATATCTATTTCAAATAAATGCTTTTCAAAAATGTATTCAAAATATTAAGCTAAAGAATAAGAGAAATGTTTGAGCTGATACTGAAATTTCTAAATGCAGATATTGATGTTGATTATTTTATATCAGATATATTATATTATATTATATTATATTATATTATATTATATTATATTATATTATGATTTCCAGACATTATTCATAGGTTGAAAAAATTGAAACATACATAGTAGGCGTGTAGAGACTGTCTTTGGCTCTGTGTTGAAGAGCAGCAAGTTTGGCATACTGGTTAAACTGCTGTTCACTGATCTTTCCCTGAGGTACGATATTCAACAGACCCTTCAGGTAGTCTGGCAGAACCTGTGCAAACACAAACACACATACAATTATGAAGGAATTATAGGTGCAGGTCAAGGCTCCAGCAATTTATTATATGTACACTACCATTCAAACATTTGGGGTTGCATTTATTTAATAAAAATAGTGATATTATGAAACATTATTACAATTGAAAAATAACTTTTCTATTATGAATAATAATATGAATATACAGTTTATCTGGAAAGTATTCACAGTGCTTCACTGTTTTCACTTTATGTTACAGCCTTACATTCCAAAATGTAATAAATAAATAAAAAATTTCTCAATTCTACCAACACCATCCCCATAGTGACAACATGAAAGAAGTTTGTATCTTTGCAAATGTATAAAAAAATAAAAAAAATAAAAAATTGGGTTGTCCAAATCCATTGCTGCATTCATCTTTCCCTATACTGCTGAAAAACATCCCCACAGCACGATGCAGCCACCAACATTGTAAAGATGATGAGTGGTCCATGGTTTCCTCCAGACATGACACTTGCCATTCAGGCCAAAGAGTTCAATCTTTGTTTCTTCAGACCAGACAATTTTGTTTCTCCTGGTCTGAGAGTCCTTCAGGCGCCTTTTGGCAAATTCCAGGCAGGCTGTCATGTGCCGTCTGGCCACCATACAGGTGCTGAGTGCTGCATAGATGGTTGTTCTTCTGGAAGGTTCACCTCTGTCCACAGAAAAACACTGGAGCTCTGTCAGAGTGACCATTGGGTTCATTCCCGATCACTCAAGTTTGGCTTTGCGGCCAGCTCTAGGAAGAGTCCTGGTGGTTGCAAACTTCTTCCATTTACGGATGGTGGATGCCACTGTACTCATTGGGACCTTTAATGCTGCAGAAATGTTTCTGTACCTTTCCCCAGATCTGTGCCTCGATACAACCCTGTCTCGGAGGTCTACAGACAATTCCTTGAACTTCATGGCTTGGTTTGTGCTCTGACATGCACTGTTAACTGTGGGACCTTAATATAGACAGGTGTGTGCCTTTCCAAATCATGTCCAATCCACTGAATTTACAACAGGTGGACTCTAATCAAGTTATAGAAACATTTCAAGGATGATCAGTGGAAACAACACCTGAGCTCAATTTTGAGTGTCATGTTAAAGGCTGTGAATAGTTATGTACATAATTGTGAATAAATAAAAGTGTGAATACTTTTAATTTGTAATAAATTTGCAAAGATTTCAAACAAACTTCTTTCATTTTGTCATTAAGGTATATTGTTTGTAGAATTGAGGAAAACAATTATGAATAAGGCTCTAACATAACAAAATGTGGAACAAGTGCTGTGAATACTTTCCCGGTGCACTGTATTTTAAAATGTAATTTATTTCTGTGATTTAAAGCTACATTTTCAGCATCATCACTCAGTATCACATCATACTTCAGAGTTAATTCTAATATGCTGATTTGCTGCTCAAGAAACGTATCTTACTATTATCAATAAAGTAAACAGTTGTGCAACACTGTATATATATATATATATATATATATATATATTACTCATAATTATATATATATATATATATATATATATATATATATATATATATATATATATATATATATATATATATATATATATATATATACTTTTTTTAAATTATAAATAAATCATATTCACGCTAGACTTTTGAATAGTAATGTCACTCTGCATTCATTTCACATTATTCTGTAATTACCGTAATTTCGAGATGACAACATCAATGGCAACACTATCAACACCAAAATTAATGTGGAGCATTCAAGTGGTCCGAACTGATTCCGAGTTACTGAGTTTACAAGTTACAATTAGGAGTTCTATGAAGTCTATAAGTCTTATAATAACAGTAATTCGGACATGGCAGGAACACAGCTTAATGTACATTTTCTTAACACTGCGTCCTAGCCAGATGCAATGCCTGGACGTTTTCTAGTCACTTTTCTGTCTTCACTGACAGTGTGAACATGGAAGAGACAGGATTGCTGGTTTCATGTTTAAGTGCATTGCAGCTGGTTAGGACATGTGAGTAATGGCATATTATAAGAGCAAAATGTCGTGCCTGGTTATAGTGCATGGTGACACAGAGTTCGTTGTCAAACTTAAGCGGATGGGCCCAGATGACTCGTCTGAACCAGAAGCTGTAGTTGGTATCAATTTGCTCTGCTTCTGTTGCGATGTCTAATATGTACTCTCGCTTATTGAGGGGCCGCACATTCTGACCTGTGTGACATAAAAAATATATGAGTGAATAAATCTGGAAGTGAAAGCAGTTGGGTATGTTCGGAATGGCATATTAATAATACTATTTTCTGAAGTATGCATAGATATAATGTGCACAGTACAGAATATACAATTTCTTGCATAGAATTCTTGATGCTCTTGACTTGACCTTTCATTTCCAGTGTTATTAAAGGTCCCATGGCATGAAAATGTAATTTTATGGGGTTTTTCAACATTAATATGAGTTCCCCTAGCCTGAATATTGTCCCCAAGTGACTAAAAAATATTGATCGGTGTAAACCGAGTTCAAGCTGTCTTTGAGAAAATGAGAGCCCAGATGAGCTGATCTTGAATTCTCCTGTTATGACGTCATAACATGAAAGGTTTCCACCCCTTCCTCTGCTTTGCCCGCCCAGAGAATTAGTAAAGAATGGATTCAGTTTTTCAGTCGATGTCAGCAGCACAGGCTTTACCATATGGATTCAACAGCACCGCCACAAACAGTGAGTAACAGTGTTAATTAATGCCTGATCCGGGATCAGTGATTTGTGATGTGTATTAATTTAAGTGCACACAGACTTTCTTTCTAAATCATTTAATACTGTCAGTCCGCCTGACTAAACCACGCCCCCTCTGCACGTAATCTCATTTCAAGATGTCAGCCGATCACAACAGGGGGTGTTTTCACTGAAGTCTCACAGTAGACACGCCTCTTGAAACAAAGCATTCCAGCCAGAGGGCTAATATCAGTACAGAAAAAATGGCTTTTATTTCTAAATTATGACATTTTTTGATGTGACCATGCTAACAATATAAGTACACCTCAGAAAACATTATAAAATAATACAAAAAATCCATGCCATTGGATCTTTAAAGAATCAGAAGTAAAAGCAGCTGTTTTTCTTTTGTATTCTGTGTATATTGCATTACATACTAATTACTATGTGCAAAATAAATACATGTGCATCACCTATAATGTGATAACGGCATGTGATCTAACCACTAAGCCATGGGTTGGACAATGCAGTATAAGATATAGTGTGCAGTTTGCTAGTATTCCACTCTGAACATAGCCATATAGAGGTGTAAGGACATCAATCTGTACCTCTGTTGGTGACTATGAAAATTGTGTACTCATCCATTGCCTCCAGCCTTTGTAATGCCATCTCATAACATAACTCCTCTATGACATCCAGTGCCACCTGCACACACAACAGATCAACATATATTTTAAGTTAACTTACAAATATAATCACATGCAATACATGGTGTGAACTGTCAAACAAGTTAACATACAGAGCAGGTTTTGATCTTCAAATGTCTCTCAATTCCGCCTGGAAATAGAAACAGCTGCCGTTTCGAGCTTCGACCAGCCTGAAAACACATTTATGAACTTAATTACACTGTAATTCATATCACATACACAACTGATCAACATATTGTGATTTTTTCACAAGCAATCTCTCAGCAAGACTGCATTTATATTATCAAAAACACAGTAAAAACAGTAATACTGAGTTACAGTATTACAATGTCAAATAAATATTTTATTAGAATATCCTGTGATGTCAAAGCTGTATTTTCAGCATAAGTACTCCTTCAGAAATCATTCTAAAATGCTGATTTGCTACTCAAGAAACATTTACTATCAATTATTATTATCAATGTTAAAAAAGTTTTGCTGTTTAATATTTTTTGTAGAAAGTTTTTTTCTTTGATTAATATAAACTTCAAAAGAACTTCATTTGAAATATAAATTGTTTGTAACTATGTAAATGTCTTTACATTTAATGAATTATGGAAAAAAAGGTATGAATTATGAGTAAAATTGTTATTGACCATTATGGCTTTGAGCTCCATACTACTGGGGTAAACACTCCTGCCACCAAACTGAAAGGTCTTTCTCAGATTCTGCTCACAAGCTTTAGCAATTCCTGGATATGACACATTAAATAATGTTAGATCACCATGCTTCATGAAAACATTATTTTAATTTAGAGACTAGCAAAAGACAGAAGTGTATGTGTGTTATGTGTAATTACCATGAAAAAGCACTTCAGGACTTCTGCAGACGTCTCGTAGGAACTTGAGTAAGAATGGTTTGAGCACTTCGGAGCAGCGGTAAAAAGAAGTCAGAATGTAGAGCAAGCGCCAGCCTTTCTGACAGCTGTCACTGCAACACAACACAACCAAACACTCACACACAGACCAACAAACATCTGAAGGCTGAACACAGATTTCTATCAAACAAGCTATTAAAACAAAAAAACTGAATTGTCTCACGGTTTGGAGCTGGTATTGGCTGTAATCTGTTTGAGGACTTGACAGTACGCCTCATCCTTCATCAGTCCATATTCACCCGTTAACTACAAAAACAATGATACATCTGAGTAAAATCAAAGCTAAAATGAAAACATATATCAAACACAACTTGGGGTCTGTGCACCCTATAGGTTACAATACGGCTGATCCTATGGATGAGAGGTTGTGCTGTACCTTAAGGAAGGTGCAAACCACAAACTGTTCAGATTGGCCCCTGAGTGGATGATCGCCCATGAACTTCATAATGGCTACACACAAATCAAACCCAGACAGAAAAACATTTACATATAAGAAGCATTCAATAAATAAATAAATCTGACTGAATGGCTGTGATTTATCTCTCATCTCACCTAGGAAAATTTCAGAAGCAACCCGGTTCATGTTGGGGTCAGTGAAGTCAATGAGGGACTCTAGGATAGGGTTCTGGAAAAAACAAAAGATCAGCAGTTTTATATATATATATATATATATATATATATATATATATATATATATATGCTTGCAAGTTTCTTAAGCACCAAAATTTGTAATATTATAAATGTCTTTACTGTCACTTTTGATTAATTTAATGTAACCTTGCTAATATTGATCCCAAACTTTGAATTGTAGTGTATTTGCATAAGTATATGCATTTGCACATATATAAGGATTCATATGTTGTTTTTGTGTGTATGCATTGTGGATGCAGTACCTTGCTGAATTTCACCATCTCTGCAGGGTCTTTGATTCCTTTACCCTTTTTGGACTTATTTTTGAACGAATCACTAGAAACAGAAAAAAAACACAACAACATCTGGACTCAATTCTGACTTTGCATAAATAAAAAGATTTTTTTGTATTATAATAGCAGTAGCATCACTTTTACCTCTTGTTTCCATTTGATGTTCTGAAATATTTCTTGCCAAACTCCACCATGTTGTACTGGCTATCCAAAACAATGTTGCCCTCAACTTCAGAGTCACCAAAATCCCCAAAACCATCAGACTAGCAATCACAAAACAGACACAAAAATGAGTACGTAATATTAGCAATATTCCATCAGACATTGTGTGCAGTCCAACTCCAAAATCTTACACATGTAATTTTACTAACACTTTTTGTTTTCAAATTTGAGAAAATATATTAAAAATAGAAGTTTAATTGAGCACTTTTATTGTTGCTTCATTTGCTAACATTAAATAATTTGACATAATATTTTGGTATTATATCAGCCATCAGACACCTGGTCATAGTGATATTGGCATCAGCATATGTATATTCTACATGGAGAGATTTGTATACTGCATGTTTATTTACCTCTAGTGAGGGGTCTAGTTCATGTGCAGCCGCAGTGGAGGCCACGGCGAGAGCGATAGCTCCTGATGCCGCCATTCGACCCTGTCTATCTCTCGGCTCGTCTCTTCGCTCTGCTGGGAGACTCAGGAAATCCGGAGCAGCTACAGGAACCACACAATCCATGGGGAACGCTCCACTCCGACCCTGCACTGCCCCATACCTCCAGCCTGAAAAACATTCATAAGCTTATATTACATTACCTTAATAAATATCTATTTTCATCAAGTGACAAAATATATCTAATTTCAAGTTTAGTTATACAATTTAAAGCATCCTATAAACAAAATAATATATAAAAAGTTAATATGTTAAATGTCGCACCAAAATCTGGTGTGCCTCTCTTTAGCTCCTCGAGGTAAACAACCTTTTTCTTCACAACACAGCCATAATTCTGACCTGAAACACAAATGAACATGCATATTATGAAAATGTCACAGTTCTTCCTCTAAAATGCATGTACAGGAGATCATGTACTGTACGGGACCCCCTCAGTCCCACTCATGGATTTCCTGGTGTATCAAAGACAAGCTTTTCCCAAGGTTAACTGCTGCTCCTCCTCTGTGATGGAATGCAAATATTTTGAGCTCCATTCTAAAAACCTTTCCCTGCAGAGTCATTTCCTGACCTTTACTGACTCCTCACTATACAAATCACTGTATGCAAAAAGATTGGAGTCTTCCATTCAAAAATGTGGGCTCTTGAGTGACTAAGGCTGCATTTTTTAAATCAAAAATACAGCAAAAACAGTAAAATTGTGAAATATTATTACCGTTTTAAATAACTTTTATCTAATATATTTAAAATTTGTAATTTATTCGTGTTTCACAGCTGAATTTTCATCATCATTACTCCAGTCTTCAGTATCAGATGATCCTTTAGAAATCATTCTAATATGATTTCTATATTAGATTTATAGATAGATCTATAACAGTTGTGCTGCTTAATAATTTTGTGAAAACTGTGATATATTTTAAATGTCTTTACTGTCCCTTTTGGTACATTTAATGCATCTTTATTGAATAAAAATATAAATTTCTTTAAAAAAAAAAAAAAAAAGGTAGTTTACTTAAACTCAATGGGACGATCTTATCGTATCTGGGTGCCAAATATTTCACCCTGCTAAAAACTGCATGATATCACTGCTTGTGGGAAAGCCTTACAGATTTTAATGTGCGTATATGACTGCATTTCTCACCCTCCTCTAATCCATCCATGGCCTGCAGACGAATGATATCTCCTTTATGGAAGTTTAAAAGAGCTCTGTCCTCTGTGATGAAGTTTCTCTCTGCTACAACATACTCAGAGTCCTGTGGAGGAAGTCAAAAGTACATCATTGCATGTTAACACAAAATCAGACCGTCTCTGGCAGTGTAACAGCAGCTTAAAGTTACCATGAAATCAAAATGGACAAATCTTTTCTTTTTTTAATGGAAAAATGCAGCATTTATTACAAATTATTAATAAAAAAATTAATTGTGCCTTTGTAATCTTTAATCAAAATAACTCTCCTCTTGCAGCGACTGTCTGTCTCCTCTCTGATGACGTGTTTACTGGCACAAGGGCTGGACAACCTGTCACTCACATGACATCAGAGTAATGACCAAATTAAATCCAGCCCTTTTTTCTTTAATCGAGAAGCCATGTCATCCACATTTCCATCACAATCGGGAAGAAAAGACAATATCGCAACATCCTTTTCATGGCAACTTTAAGAAATTATAAGCAGATAAATCCAACCCTTTTTTGTACCTTCTTAAGATGAGAGATGAAGAGATCAATCATCTGTTTGATCTGAGGAGCTTTGGCTGAAAACAGAATCAGTTTCTCATTCATCAGATTAAACTCCAGCATGTTCTGAGACGGGATGGTCACAAACAGGATGTCTGTGTAGCTGTGGGAGAGAGTGAGAGTTTTGGCACTCAATCTTTACGAGGTTTAAGGCTGTCAGGTGGTTCATTGGCTGGATGGATGACGCACCTGTACGGACGGAGCACTCTGAAGTAGTCTGGAGCTGCAGTGCTGCTTTTCACTGTCTTTAGAAGTTTGATCCCAGAGTGAGATACTGCCAACACCTGCACTCCAGTACCCACACTGCCCTACAAACACACACACACGTTTGGTGTCGTGTTTCCATGTTTTATGGGGACTTTCCATAGGCGTAATGCGTTTCATACTGTACAAACTGTACATCCTATCCCCCTTACACTGCCCCTGCCCCTAAACCTACCCATCACAGGAAATATTCTTCATCTTTACTTTCTCAAAAAAACTCCTTCTGTGTGATTTATAAGATGTTTTCCTCATGGGGACCTAAAAATGTCCCCACAAGGACAAGGATTTCGGATATTGCCATCTTTGTGGGGACATTTTGTCCCCATAACGTAGGGATTACCAGGCCCCACACACACACACACACACACACACACACACACACACACACACACACACACACACACACACACACACACACACACACACACACACACACACACACACACACACACACACACACACACACACACAGGTGATATCAGACATAAGCACCACTGCATTCATACTCGCCAGGAAAAGGAACTCACAGAGGCCGGAAAAAGGCGAGAAAAATAAATCTCCCATGACTCCCTGGCAGCAGCTATCACAGCTTTCTTCACAGTCTCATCTTGAACATCTGTGTTCAGCTCGATGCCATATTGAGCTATGGAACAAACACACATATCATACTAACAGTTCAGTGTAGTCATCAAAAACATTAAACTAAACACGCCCTGAGAAATGATTCCACATAGAAAATTTAACTGTAAATGAATTTCTTCCTCACCAAACATGGATTTCATCTTCTGTCTCTCCTCTTTAGTAATGCGCACACATGCCTCTGTAAACGTGTCATTGACAATCTGAAAAACATCATGATGAGAAATAGGTGAGAAATAAATGACAAAAGATGAGAAATAAATGACAAAACTTGGGATCAGTACTTTAAAAAAAAATAAAAATGCAATGCTTTTATTCAGCTAGAATGCATAAAAGTAATCAAAAGTGACAGTAAAGAGTACCCTGATGTCACAATTCGATACATATCACGATACAATATTATTGCAATACTTCAAAGATGTATGGTAAAAGGTTAACAAACAAAAGTACTGTTGATTAAAATTCTATATTTATTAATACATTGGGTGTGAAATTAGGCTTGGACCTGGTATTGGTAACCTAAATCACAGGACATGTTGAAACCAAAATAAAAATATTTATGAATCTGAAGCTGAAAATACACGATTATTTTAGACGAATATACTTGCACTCTGTCACTGACTATATATTTAAAATAACTCAGGCCACTTTTTACTGGTAACTAAAAGACATTTGGCACCAGGACCCACAGATCATCCCCCACTGCATTATTATACATTATATTCAACATTATATATAGTAGTTGTCACATGTATGGCCTGTTTTTGTTGTTTTGTTTCCTGAACTTGCTTTTTTTATTTGTCACATGTTCCTTTATCTAGTTTCCCGCCACTTATTTGTTTCCATGGTTACCCTTGTTAGTTTAGTTCTGTTCAGTAGTGTTTTGTAATCATCATCTGTATCACTTGTACCCCTCGTTTATTGAGTCATCTGTGTTTGTATTTAAGTTCCTCTTGTTGATCCACTCATTGACTGGTCACCGTTCTATAACAGTTATGCTCAGTTGAGTTTATCTGCTATGTCAAGAAGTTCTGCTTGTATTCCTGAAAACTTCATCAGTAAACTTCATTTGAGTAACGTCTGTTCCTGTCGTAACAATAGTTTAATGTAGTACTGACATTAAAACTGTACACAATACAGATTGTCACTATCCACAATACATATTGTTGCATTTTTTTGTGAAATTTATTGTGACACGATATATTGTTACACCTCTATTAAAGACTTTTAAAAGTCATTATTACAAACTCCCCCCAAACTTTCGATTCATCAAAGCATTCTAGACTGATATTATGAAGGCGCTGTGTTGAGTTCACCTCACCTGTTTGAATATGAGGTCCAGTACTAGCGGATGGTTCCAACTGTCTTTAGGATAGAAGACCTAACGCAATTTGTACAGCAGCATTAGTGCTGAAACTGTGCTGTGTTCAGGATGATCTACAAAATTTTGAAATACACACTCACAACAAATAAAATGATGCAGACACACACCTCCTTCCTGAGGTAGATTTTCCAGGGGACGTTTGTGTAGGTGTAATGCTCCTCTGTGCTGCTCCTCTGCAGCTGTGTTTGGATGCTCTCAGATTCCACTGGAAGATCTCTGGACACTGTTGTGTGTGTGTGTGTATGACAGATGGAGAAAGAGAGAAGGTTGAGGACATTAGTATACATTATACATGCATTATACAGTATGCACTATACATGTATACTGCTATCCAAAATTTGGGGATGGTAAGTTTTTTGTTTCTGAAAGAAGTCTGTTTTACTCATTTATTTGTTCAAAAATACAATAAAAACTGTAACACTGTGAAATATTAACTACAATTTAAAATAATATTTTATTTATTCCTGTGATGTCAAGTCATGATCCTTCAGAAATCTAGATCTTAGATCTTATTATTAACAATGTTGAAAACATTTTGTGCTGTTTAATATTTTTGTGAAAACCATGACACATTTTTTCAAGATTCTTGTATGAATAGAAAGTTCAGAAGAACAGTATTTCACACAATATTTTGTAACCTACTATCATTTTTGATCAATATAATGCATCCTTGCTGAATAAAATAATTAATTACTTTAAAAAAAACAACAACTTCCGAACAGTAGTTCATTGTACAAGTCCACTACAGTATAGTCCATTGGTACTATAGCATTACCATATTTATTTGCCATAGTATTTACATGGGACACCAGAGAATACCATGGTAATAACATCAAGGTAATGTTCAAAAAGAGATCAGACTGTAATCATATCTGTTATAAGCGATGTGTGTGTGTGCTTGTGTGTTTTTTACCTGGTGGTGGTAAAGTCAGTGGTGGTTCTGGTGCTTTCTTCTTGCTGCTTTTAGTTGGTTTAAGGCCTCCATCTCTGGACACAGCAGCTGGAGTGGGAGGCTTTCTCTATACAAACAGGTATTAAAGCACAAGATATGATATTTTGCAAAGAAAAAAAATTGTGCACAATATGACCAGGAATGTGTATAGAGAAAGAAAATATGGTATTTTTTATTTATTTAATCTTGACATTAAGTCATTGCAATTAATAGGTTTAAACTAAATTGTATTTTGTTTCAAACCAGACCAAAACATCCTGAGATTTAAATGTAGCTCTACGGAGGACGTGGAGGAGGCCACCAAGTCGATATCTCAGAGTGGTAATGCAGTTTATGTATTTCTCTCTGCAATGCCGAACACAACAGTAATTGATCATAGCCTATGTTATCAAACAGTTAATAATGTGTTTGTTTCCCATTAACCACCTCAGAGTCTCACTTTTTAAAATCGGCATATTTAGAAATGCTTTGCACATCATAAGTCAGTGGAGAAAGGCTCCGCCCCGCTCCGCATGTTGACGGGATTGGTTACTCAGCAGTGATGATGACTGATGAATTTTCACATGGTCTGTCTTAAAGGGATAGTTCACTCGAAAAGTAAAATTCTGTCATTAATTACTCACCCTCATTAAGTATGCTGATTAAACTGCTGAAATCTTTCTGTCCATTCATCTACAGCTACACAACTACCACTTTGACCCTTCAAAAAGTTTTTAAAGAGATCACAAAAATAACCCATATGAATTGGGCGGTTTAGTAAAAAAAATCGGAAGAGACTCTGTCGCTTTATATGAAGAACTGATTGAATTTAGGCTTTTATTCACATATAAACATTCAACTCACATATCAGTCGTGGTAAACGGAAGCTTAAGCATTTTCGCTTGATGTGTGAGAACTAATTAGGTTAATTTTTGGGTTTGAGCTTCCTCAAGAACCAATGAGGTTTGTTCTCGCGCATCAAGCAGGTGTGTTTGAGCTCTTGTTTATGTTCACTGATCAATGTTTATATGTGAATAAAAGCAGTTTAATTCAGTCTGTTCATCATATTAAGTGATCAAGTCTCTTCAGAAAATTTTGACTAAACAGCTTAATTGAATTCATTTTATGATCTCTTTAACTCTTTGAAGCGTCTAAGTGGTAGTTGTGTAGCTGTTAATGGAGGTACAGAAATCGTTTAGATTTTATTAAAAAGATCTTGTGTTCCCAAGATGAACGAAAGTCCTACATGTTTAGAACGACATGAGGATGAGTAATTAATGACAGAATTAACTTTTTTGGGTGAACTTACCCTTTAAAGCATATCAAAATCATTGATCACCACTTTAACTGATTAGTTATTAGCAAGCAACCTTTAATAGCTCAGAATGCTTTAAATGGATAGTACAGAAGTGAGAGAGGTAGACACAAGTAGAAAAACATACACACCTCTGGAGGAGGTGGATTGTCCATCTGTGTTTTTAGGATCTGCATTGCCTCATCGTGTGGGTTCAACTTCTTGACAAAGCCTTTATCTCGTCTGTCAACAAACGCATGACATTCTTTGAGTTAAGAAGCTTAATGATAAAATAATCGGATTGTAGGAGCATATGCACAGGTAACACACCTCTGTCTCTGCGGCACAGGTTCTGGGACCGGAGTTTGATATTGTTTAATGATGTCTTTAATATTATGGCTGGGAACGATGTGCTCAGAGTTAGAGACAGAATATTTAACCACCTCTGTGCCAGGAGCCGGCGCAGAACGCATGGGACTCGTGACCGCAACAGGAGCTAAGAGACAGAAATAAAAAATGAGGGAAGGGGTTGGAATATACAGAGGTTAAAGAAAATGCATTTGTTTCAATTGTTAGACATAATTTAGTTTGAATACAGAGATATATGATTGAATGCAAACACACCATGTCTTTTAGCAGGTCTGCTGTCAAGGTTAATTGGTGCAGCGGGGGCTTGTTTCTTCCCTAATGTCCCATTAGATGATGCAACCTGAAAATCATTTAGCCAAAGGTAATAAATAATTATCAAAACAAAAAACAGTTCTTATATTAAAATATATAAACAGATACACAAACCTGATAAATATAAGTGACTAAAAATAAACTACAGTCAATCAAAGTGAAATTAGAAGCACTTTAGCTGAAGCGAGACCCTTACGAAACAAAAATATATTGCAGTATATTGGAAAATATCATTTAATACATTAGGCAATATATTCACATATATGGGATTTAATATTTATATTCTCCAATATATTGCAATATATGAAAGCGGCAATCATTTGTATATTTTGCAATATATTACAGGAATATATAATATATTGTATAATACCATAAATATATTATTCCATGTATTTACAATATATTATAATATATTTCAAGTAATATATTGGTAAATATATTTTCCTTTCGTAAGGGGAAAGATGCAGTATTATTTTATAATTGATAAAAAAGCAGAAAAAAGAGTAATGACATTTGATTACAATTTTAAAAAACTAGTGTATTTATATTCACATCACATGTATTACTTTAGCAAATGCTTTTATCCAAAGAGTCAACAATATTCCTAGTATAAGTTTATGGTATAAACTATATTATATCAACACTTGTGGCACCTGTGTAGTCTTGGTGTTCTGTGGCTGCGTCGCTGGTGTGTTGGTCTTCTTCAGGGGCTCATGTTGCCCCTCTATGGTGCTAGGGGTGGCGTAGATCGAGGTGGAGGCAACAGTTGGGTGGGGGGTGACTGGGGGGCTTGTGTATGCGGACAGGGGGAGTGGTGCGTAAGGGCTGGGGGGAATGTTTGCGTAGGGGCTGGGAGGAATAGCGGGGTATGGGCTGGGCGGCAGAGTGCTGTAAGGAGTGGGAGGAGGACTGGTTGGGGGGCTGGTGAGGGGAGACATTGGTGGACTGGACACTGGACTGGTCACCATAGCCATCGCCTGCATGGTCATCTGTTGAGCCTGAAGATGTAGGGATAGTTGAGAGACACAGGGTGACTTAAAACGCTTGAAAACCAGTTCTCACCAAGAACAGTAACTATAGTTACTATATTAGCGTCCACATGGATGGATTCTAAATGGATGTCATTGATTTTATCAGCTGGAAAAAAATATTTTCTAAAGTGATTCCAACAAGATTGTTTCCCTCTATCTTTATATTTGTGATGTGGATGCATGATATCATATGGCCATTTGTATGGCAAAAGTAAATTTAGTATCATTTATATACTATTATAGTTTTTGTTAATATTTAGATTTAAAGTTTTAGTAATTTTGTTGTTTATTTTTGTCATTTTTATTATATACATTTTATTATTTAAAAAAATGTCAATATAGTTTTTTTTATTATCATTGTAAATTAAATAGTAATTAAAAAGTTATTTTTGTAAATCAAGTTAAATTAAAATGAGAAGTGTTGACTTGGTAACTAGCTAGCTTTTATATCTTATTTTATTTCAGTTAATGTTTATTTTATGTTTTTTGTATGTTTTTAGTTTTAGTAAACAAAAATAACTCTGAGCTAAACTAAAAACGAAACTAAAAAAATTAAATAAGTCATATGGTTTCAAACAACATGAAGATGAGTAAATTAATTTTTGTGAGAATTACTATATTAATAAAGACTGCAGTACCATAATGACGGCTTGCTGGTTGATGATGGTTTGTTGCTGTTGAGCCAGGACAGTTTGCTGTTGGTCTGAAGGGCAGAATTATAAGACAATACTAAATAGTTCTCTCTTACTTCAAGCCCTGTAAATCTGATGGGATTTTAATTACAAATACCTTGCACTGGGGGCACCGCTGGCACACTGGGCATGGCTGAAGTGCCTGGTATGGGTGGCAGAACTCTAACTGCTACAAAATACACAGAAAAATAATCACACACACACAGCCCAGCACATTATTAAATTATGTACAGTATGTGGGCATTCATAACTGAGTCCAGCTTAAAAAAATCAGCATAGCTGGTCCTCAGGTTGGGTTCCTGGTGTGCTAGTGTCTCTACCAGGCTTCCAAACTTTACTGCTGCTTGACCAGATTCGTTAGTCAAGTCAAATTTATTTGTATAGAGCTTTTCAAAATACAGATTATTTCAAAGCACAATGTTTATCATATCTTAATAATTGTCATGCCTTATAATCTCATTTAGTATAGCAAATTAGAGCTGGGTGATAATATAGTTTGTGACGTTACAATTAATCTACCAGATAAGATATTCTATATAGTCAAGGCTTGACATGAACTTTTTTGCTCACCATCCACTGTGGCTAGTGGTTTTCCAAAGTTTTTGACATCAACATTATGGAAAAACTTCCATATAGATATTTTTAATATGATCATAATTTGGCAGCAGGTATATCAGGCTGCTGTCACTTTAAGACCTGATGAACAGATCCATTATACTGTTACAAATACAATTGTTTAGATTTGCTTAAAACATAACTGACCGTGTTTACATGAATACCTGCCAAGACATTTGGACATTTGACTTTTTTATTTTGTGTTTTTTTACTGTTTAAGTGCAATAAGCAGTGAACAAGATGTCAATTTAAAACAGAGAGGGCAAAATATGCGGGAATGAGTAAAATTATGCACAATACATGCAAACCCATGCCGATAGTAACTGTTTCAAGCCCTTTAACACCAACAATATTAATCTACTGCAAATTAAATGAGTGAGTGATTGAGGGGAGGCGGGTTGTGTCAGAGAGATAAAAGAGCAATAAAACACAGCTGTTGTGTATCTGTTCTGTGGGAAATTAGGATTGGGGTATTTCAGATATTTCAGCATTGATATTTATTGAAAAGTCTATATATTGACAACACTGTACTGCATTTCAGAAGCCTTTTAAAAAGACAACAACTGAAAACAATTGTTACATGTCACTGCTGTAATCCACCCGCATTTGACCGGTTGGCGAGTTTTAAAGGTCGTTTTAAAAGTCATGAACTGGCATTTTTTATACTGTTGTTTGAGGTTGACTTATGGCGTTTGTGTGATTTTTACATTCAAAAACATAATGAATAAGTAATAGGCTATTTTCTACACTGTTTTTTAGGCTGTCTCCTGGAACGCTGGGTTTTTATTTTATGGGCGTGCCGCACTGGAGACTTGGAAGTAAATGACCATGTCTAGGATTGGATAAGATTTTCATTTAATGAGTTTACACACACACACACACACACACACACACACACACACACACACACACACACACACACACACACACACACACACACACACACACACACACACACACACACACACACACACACACACACACACACAGCATAGTAAGGTAGGCTATGTTCAGTTAGATACCTACACAATCAATAGATGTCAAATGATATGTAACAATGCAATATATTACACTGAAATTTTTTTTTACTCACATTAGGGCTGTCACTATTTATTCGATATTCGAATATGAACATGACGTGAAATATCTGTAATCGAACTATAAATAAACTATCTGGTTTTTAAAGTGCCATGTATAGCGCATTTTTATACAGTCTATAGCTCAATATAAGCACCTCAGTCGGAATAAAAATGCCCAAACCGAATGAAATTGTAATCAGTTTGAGAGGGGTGAGATAAACCTTTTCATGAACCGATCAAACAAAAAATTTCAAGTGATTACTCGCATCCTTATATGAGAGTTCACCATGCAGCCTATAATGTTGACAAGAGAGGAAAGGGTTTTTTCTGAGGGGTAAATTTTCTATTTCGTAAGAAGTTATGAAGATAATGCTGGAATAATCACACAGACATAGCCTGGCTGCTACATCCTCTTATCTTGACAGCGTTTGTCCAAGGCACTTGATATTCAACTGCGCCTGGCCTGACAAGAAATATTTTTTTCTGAGATGATTATTACACTTTACAACAAATAAATAGCTTTTATAAAACCGTATAAGTCCTTGTGGCCATTGAGAGATGGCATCCGTGAAGGGGTGGCATCCCCAGATTGGTTTAGATAACGTCTTATGTAAACAGTTCACTGAATCTTTCAAACGTAATTATTCTAATCACAATAACAAAAGAGTGTGCTTATGATTAGACCGTTTGTTTTTTATTTTGTTTGCCATCTCATCCAATAGAGGGCGCTCTAAATGTATTGTACCGTAGGCCAATGACCAAATGTAGGCTCGCAGATATTTGAATATATTCGAATACATTGCTTGATATTTTATATCCGTTCAAATTAGATTTTTCTCAAAAATTATAGCCCTAACTCACAATAATGTTGCTTCATTCATTCATGTAATCTCATCCTGTCTGCAAATCCAGTTTCTTGTTTACAAACAAATCCATGATCAGACATGAAGGAACAAAACACGCAACGTGAGCTGGATATTCATTTAAAAATAAAGTTGATCCATGCATTCATAATATTATAATCCGAATTAAGCTTATGTGGTATGTTTTTTGGTTAGAAGTTTGATCCGGTTTAGCTCTATGTAGGCCTGTGTCAAGTCAATGTCAAGTCAACGAGTTGACGGGCATGGCTACAGAATCAGGCGTTGCTCTTATTCTGTTGAGGCGGTGTTTCACCACACAATTACGTCAAGGGTTGCCATATTCTGAGATCAATCGTTTGCTGGGCCTGGTGTCAATAAAAGCTTTTCTTTGACTAACAAGGCTCTAAAACTTATAGGATTTTCTTATATTACCATGACCTTTTATATTTCAAAAGCTCAAAGGAAAGTTGATTTCTCAATTCATGACCCATTTAATGGCAAGCCCTTGTCTATATTGCCCTATGTGAGTATACTGTGTGTATGCAGCAAACATAAGACTTCTTTAAAGAGCTGGGTGACAATAGTAAAATTTTGTGGCAAAAAAAATCAGTTTAGATTAAACCAATGACTATCACTTAAGTGTACTCTGTGTGTAATGGAGGCCAGCTAATAAGAGCTTTGCAGGTAAACCTCACTCCCCTGATCTTAAGAGGCACTCTAGTAACTGTTTCTAGAGATTGTGGTCTATAGCCTCCTTGTTACCGCACCTGCCTCCCACGCCCAAGCCCACACAGAGACGTTTTGCAAGCAGTCCCGCACCAAAACCAGCACAAACCAGCCTGTTCCAGCAAAGAAATTCCTGTTTTTTTAATATAGACTTCTCAGCAGAGAGCATTAATTGGATGTGTGTTTACCTCCAGGCTGAAGAGCAGCTGAGAAATTGACTCTAGCAGGGGACTGTGCTTCATCCCCACCTACACCTCCTCCACCCTTCATCCTACCAGACAAAACTGATGCATCAAGGTCCTACATATAAAAGAATAATACAGTTAGTTACTAAGACCACATGCTTCAGAGTACTAAAGCAAAAAAAAAAAAAAAAGAAAAGAAAGAAAAATCAATTGAAGAAACACCATTCTGGAGTAAAAAGATCAGACAGTGTTATTAGGTTTCTCCAGCTGCCATACAAAGCTCTGCATTTTTCTTGCTGATTATTTTGAGCCATCTGTCTCCTCTTTATAATGTATCTGGAGATTCCTTAATGGTTTTCAAGCTATAAAGGTTTAAACATCCACACTGGCTGAATAGAACTTTTCATGTTAGTACCATACATTGTGAACAGTTTTATAAGAGCCAAAAAGCTACATTTACATTCCATGAAAGAGGGTAAACAACCTATTTTCATTTTCATAATATATTTCTGAGTGAAACAAGATATTGAATGATAAATAAAATGCAGGGCTCCAACCACACAGAGGAGTGAGTCAGACCATGCGTTCACACATCTTTTACTGTTTTATTCTGTTTCTATAACAGAGATGAGAGACATCTCATTGATTTAACTTGTGTGTGTAGTTTACTTCATGACTCTTGGTCTTTCTTTGCATGTGGGATAAGCCTCATTAAAAAATTACACCCTCATTTGTTTACTCTTTTCCTGGTGCTCGGTGTAAAACGATCATAGGAAGCACAGCCAAACATGCACACAGACCCACAATCAACATTCACATAAATGAGTCTGTGAGAATAACAGTAACCCTGTAAAACAATCTTTCATACTCTCACTCTTACACACACATTAAGGGTTAATTGACATTTGTGTGTGAGATAATCAGGTGTCACCGTACTCCAGTTCCATCAGACAGAACTGGGTCAAAGAGGCTGTCCAAATATCGGTCCATCCCTCGAGTGGCATCATAGGGTGGTTCTGAGTCTGATAAAGACAGAAAGAGAAAGAGGATAAATATTATATATATATATATATATATATATATATATATATATATATATATATATATATATATATATATATATATATATATATATATATATATATATATATATACACACACACACTACACTGCAAGTATATAAAAAAGTTTTTTTGCTAAAAGGAATTAGCAAAAGTACACAACGGTTCAAAAGTTTTAGGTCAGTGGGAATTTTTAAAAGAAATTAATACTTTATTCTGCAAGGACACATTAAATTGATCAAAAGTCACAGTAAATACATTTATAATGTTACAAAAGGTTTCAGTAGCACTTTACCGTCCTGTTCCACATGTACATACTATGTACTTATAACATTTACATTTATTTACATATTACATTTACATTACAGTTATAACTAGCTAATAACCCTGAACCTACCTCTAAACCTAACCTTAACCCCTGTAGTTACCTTATATTACCCAGTACTTACTTTGGTAACTACACTGCAAGTACAATGTATGTACACATACTGTAAAATAAAGTGTAACCAAGATTTCTCTTTCAAATAAATGGTGTTCTTTTGAACTTTTTTTATTAATCAAAGTATCTGGTTTCTACAAAGTGTTTTCAACTTTGATAATAAAAATGTTTTTTTGTTTTTTTAACAGTAGTGTATTAAAGGAGTCATTTAATAAAGAATCTAATCAATTACAAAAATTGCAGTTCAATAAGCTATAAAAAAATTACTGTAACTTAAACTTATTCCCCAGTTAAAAAAGGCATTGGAAATTGTCTGATGCCGGACAGATTAATACATCGTCATAAACCGTAAGAGAAATGTTTTTATTTTATTTAAAAAGAGGATCACTAAAAATCTCATCAAATCAAATCAAATTATGCCAAGTGAAGAAAATAACACTGGTAGAACAAGCCACTGCCTCATAAACATTATTAATGATCAATGACCTGAACATTTCACCCCTGCAAGACCTATTAACCCTGTATAATGTTACTCATCCTCTGGACATAAACAGAGAAAGGTTACATGAACACCATCAGGGTTAGTTTAGCTGTATGTAATCTAGCCATTCTGTGTGTATCTGATTCTACTTTACATGCAGGGCAGTAGATCTTCTACTACTGATTAAAGCAGGGGCTGAGGTTTAATGTTTCTTGAGGTTATGCTCGGTTATTCATGACTCATGAGACAGACCACTAGGCCTATTGGTGGAATAACAATCACCGGCCAATCAGATTGGGAAGGGTCAATGACTTTATGTCTTTTCACTTAGGAACAAGAGTTTGTTGTGCCTTACGGTAATTTAAAAGACTAAAAAAGGAGGCTACCTAGACTGTAGTGGCCTTCAGAAATCGGTAGGCTGTTGGTTGCAATGGCGTTCGTTCGGTTGGCATATGAGAGCGGCCCCTCCTCATCCTCTTCAAATCCAGTGCCAAAGAGACTTCTGCATTCAAACATATGTATTCGACATTTTCACAATAATGCAGTATAATTAAAATGTCCGAGAACAACAAAATATATTGGGATGCATACATACATGCTTGCGTTAGGTCGTGCCCTGCTAGGGTCTTCAGTAGAGATGATGAAGTATGTTTTCTGTTTAGGGAAGTCTGGCAGCAGCTCCAGGTCACACACCAGATCGAGAACATAATCGTGACCCTCTAACTCCACCCACTGCGCCAGCTCCTTCATCAAAACGGACCAACCCCATCGACTCTCAGCAGACACGCCCCTGCAGGATGGACATTACCATGGTTACTGACACCACAGGCTGAAATCACTAGACAACACACTAGGTATCATATACTTGCTGACTTTGTAAATGGCTACAGACGGGGCTTGTAGCCAGTGTTGGGGAAAGTAACTTTGAAAAACAATTTTGCGTTACTCACATAAAAAGTTAATAATTTACGTTGCTTAGTTACTTTTTAGGAAAAGTCCTGCGTTACATTACTTTTGCATTACTTATTTTCACCTGGGCTGGGCTTGTTTTTTTATATAAAAAGAAAAGTTATATTTGAGCTAATGTAAAGACCCTTTCACACCTAAAGTAGATAAGCCTCAGGTAACAATAACTTCACCAATGAAAACAAAAAATTGGACTCATTAAAGGTCAGCAGCAAGTACATTGGTCAATAAAGTGAGATTGAATGCATACAAATATTTGATTTGTTTAACATATTTAATTATTGGAGGTTTGCATATATTGTGATTTTGCATTTCACAGATTTTATTAATTTTAAGGTATACTGAATCGTGTTTTTTGTGCAAATGAGATTTAGTAAATGCACGCTCACATTGAGCCTAAAACTACAATAACCATCAGTTTTACACAGAACGACTCCACACTTATGATTTTTCTCAATATTGGGACAAGAGAGCGGTCATTCAATAAATAGGAAAATAAAATTTTAAAAGTAATGCATTACTTGACTAGTTACTTGAAAAAGTAATCTGATTACGTAACTTAAGTTACTTGTAATGAGTTACCCTCAACACTGCTTTTAGGTAGCGATTTACAAACAGGCATTAACACCTTTTCAGCAGTGGCATGGTGCCACTTTGGCAGGTTGAGTTTTAGTTCTGTCAGGACCAGTATCATCAAAGATGATTGACAATTAGCATGTAGTCTGGATTGGCAGTATGGTTCTGTTCTGGGCAAGAACTCCTAGTATGGATAAGAGCAGGGAAAGCAGCAATAAACCCCCTTAGGATGAACAGAACAGAACCAACAATGTATTGCAGATACATAAAATTTTAATGTACAACATAATTCGTGAATTTAGTCTGATTGAAGGGGAATCAGTATACCAAATCCTGCCTGACGAGAGGAGGAGCTGCAGATGGAGGAATGTAATTAGCTCCGGAGAAACATGATAGCTGCTGATAATACTGAAGGAGCTTATATATGTATGCTGTGATAGACTTCATATCCCTATAGGTAGACGTGATTAGCTGACAGTCAGCTTATGTGAGCTTGACGTGATCTGCCAGAACTAACGCTACGCTTGATTTATAATATATACTTTTTTCAATTGTAGTCTTTTAAAAAGGCACCTGAAATATTAAACTTCGTTTTAAATATTAAACAAAAATGTCGATTTTTCGATATATATCGATGCGGAAATATTTGAGAGGATGAATATTCTCTTATTTGAGAGGATGAATAGGGAGAGGATCTCTTATTTGAACTCCAGATGAATAGGGCTTGAATTTATTTGTGGAATTGCATGTGTTGTGCATAATTTGACTCATAATTTGACTCATTCCCATAGATTTTATGCTAACAACCAAAGTGCGCACGTAAAGTCGCCGGTCCATGTACATTCATCTGTTTTTTGATTTAAAGGGTAAGTTCACAATAATTTTATGAAGCGACGAGAATAGTTTTTGTGTGCAAAAAAATGAAATAACTTATATAGTGATGGGCCGATTTCAAAACAAAGCTTCTAACCATTATGAATCAGTGTATCGATTTATGATTCGGATCGCGTGTCAAACCACCAAACTGCTGAAATCACGTGACTTTGGTGATCCGAATCATGAATCAATACGCTGATTAGACATTATTTAGTTTTTCAAAAACTATTCCCTTGGCTTCATAAAATGGTTGTAGAACCACTGTAGTGAGATGGACTTTTAACAATGTCTTTAATGCCTTTAATGGGTCTTGAGAGAGGAAATTAAATTGTGGCCAATGAGGGCCTTTCTGAGCCATCGGATTTCAACGCAAATATCTTCGTTGTGTTCTGAAGATGAACGGAGGACTTACGGGTGTCGAACGACATTAGGGTTAGTAATTAATGAAAGAATTTTATTTTTTGGGTGAACTAATCCTTTAATATTAAAAAGTGGATTTTTTTTTCATTTTTTTAAATGAGAATTTGGCTTGATTTTATATTTTTATGGTTAACACCACTATTATGTGCACTATTATGCATTAATTCATGCTTAATTAATGCACAGATAATCATGAGTTAATGTATTACTAATGGTGAATCCATTTATTATTGATTACTGCATCAGCAACTAATGAACATGATTAATAGATTAAGTAATCATTAAATGGTTATTAGTTAAATGTGTCATAATGTATTATATCCTTCATAACACATTTTAACTAATAATGTAAATTAATGTGTTAATTACACTGGTCAAAGCCATGCATTTCAACTTCCAGTTGTCTACTTTAATTAATCATTAGCTAATGATTTATAAAGGTATTATTATGTTATGACTTTACTTGGGGCACATGACTATTAACTAATTCAGAATTAATTCAAAACTCATAACCTCAATTACATATTACTTAATAAGTTAGTTAATAGTCATGTGGCCCAACAAGTAAAGTCATAACATAATGAAACCTTTGTAAATCATGTGAATTATGTAAATCATGGCTGGTGAGAAAAATGATTCATGTCAAGCCCTGGTTTACAGAAAATAACTGGGCATCATACTCCAAACGACTTTTTAAGTAATTCTGAAGACAACAAATTTGCTAGGAGATGTGTGACGAATGAAACCAATATGTGTTCTGAATGGGCTCAAAATATCAAATATGTTTCAAATATGATGAAATCAAAATCTGAATAGTCTGTTCCTATAAAGCACTACGTGATTTTCTGTAAAATCTGTCAACTCCAACTAGCTAAAATCTGCAGATTGGCTCAGATGTTCAGAAGCTAGTGCAGCTAGTGGACTCGCCCAGATTGTAATTTGAGGTAAAAATCTGTGTAAAAGTAATCCAGCATTAAGATACTGTATCTTATATTTTCTAAAAAAAAAAAAAAAAAAAAAAATCACCTGTGTTGTAAAATGTCTCCTGCAAGGCCCTCTCCATTGGTCCAGGAATGGACAGGACACAGGAAAGAGACACCTACGAAGAGATAATAAAAAAAAAAAAACTGGCTCAACTCAAAAAAGCCCCAAACCAAGACTCTCTGTTATTGTGGTCTCCAGATACAAAAATCTGTGTAAAAGTGTGCTCGGTCCTTCCTCCCAGTCTAAATCTATACTTTTTGTGTTTTTATGATCTTCCAGGTTAAAATCATTAAGTTGGATTGCTTAGACCACATACTACTTCTCAACCTAAACTGGAGTGTCCATTTCTATAAAATACAGATAGTATATAACTTGAGATAAACTTTTATTACTTTTATTTTTATTTGAACGAATACAAACAAGCATTTCTTTTTAAAGATGTGCTGCCAAAACAGCTCCTACCCACTGAGATATGGACCTCTGAAGGTGTCCAGTGATATCTGGTACCAAGAAAATAGAAGCAGATCCTTAAATTCCTGTAGGATGTGAGGTAGAACTGTCTTTTCAGACTTTTTGGTCCAGCACATCCCACGGATACTCAATTAAATTGAGATCTGGGGAATCTGAAGGCCAGGGCATCACCTTGAACTCTTCATTATTTTCCTCAAAACATTCCTGAACAATGTGTGCAGTGTGGCAGGGTACATTATCCTGCTGAAGAAGTCACTTCCACCAGGGAACACCATTGTCTTGAAGAGGTGTACCTGGTCTGCAACAATTAGGTAATTGGCATGTGTAAAATTTACATCCACATGAATGGCCGGACTCAGGGTTTCCCAGTAGAATTCCCAGAGCCCAGTGTATCACACTCCCTCCACTGGCTTGTCATCATCCCACAGTGCATCCTTCTGTTTGCTTGGACCCAATGGGATAGCTTTAGTTCCCCTTGTTCATCAATGAGCCTTAGGCGCTCAACACCCTGTCGCCGGTTTGTGGTTTGTCCCTCCTCTGACAATTGTTGGTTAATTCTCACCACTGGTGACAGGGAGCAACCCACAAGCCTTGACGTTTCAGACATACTCTGACCCAATCCACTATTTGGCCTTTGTCAAAGTCATTAAAATCTTTATTTTTACCTATTTCTCCTAGCCTAGAAATCTAGACGCACCCTAGCGGCAGCCCGCGAGTGTCGTCTAGCAACTCTCAATACAGTTCTGAGCTGTAAATGCCAAGATGTGTTATGAGATGTGTTATGAGTTTTGCCGACCAGATGTGGCGAAAGTTTAATCTTTCATCTAGCTCTGGTTGGTTGTAGCGCTATCCAATTGCGTGCACGCCGTACAGAGGGAGTTTGAAAGACAACTGTTTATCCCGCCCTTTCGGATTGAGCTGTCAATGGTGAGTTTCCAGACCAAACATCTTGATGTGGGTCTGGCTTGTCAGGCTATATTTCTTCTGCATAACTGAGAAATTATTGTTTGCTTAGCATCTAATCTATCCAAACCGTAATACATGGCCTTAGAAGATGATCAACAATATTCACTTGTCCCCTGTGACTGGTCATAATGTTTTGGATTCTTTTGGGTATACTTTGTGATCAACACACAGGAGAAACATCTTAAATAAGAGGTCATTAATACCTTTAGCTTTTAATGGTTGTTATGTAATTGTAAGAGAATTCCCGGGTGGAAAGAGTAGTCAAGATAATGCTGACTGACCATCTTATCTGTACCAGCACACACACACACACACACACACACACACACACACACACACACACACACACACACACACACACACACACACACACACACACACACACACACACACACACACACACACACACACACACACACACACACACACACACACTATCACATATCTACTAATCTGCTCCAGCTCAAACAGGCGAGGACAGAGAGACAGTGTAACTGGATGAGAGAAGGAGTGAAATAAAGCAGAAAGACAGAGAGAGTGAGTGAGATTAGATGAAAGAGGAGAGGCTGAAAGAAAGATATAGGGAATGACAGAAGAAGAGATTAAATAGATGAGAGGAAAGGATGGACAGATGACACCAGTCCTGATTTGCATCCTGACCTGACATTAACATCCATTATTTGAGATAGACAGCAGAAATGAGGACAGGAAATTGAGGTGAGAGAGAGAGAGAGAGAGAGAGAGAGAGAGAGAGAGAGAGAGAGAGAGAGAGAGAGAGAGAGAGAGAGAGAGAGAGAGAGAGAGAGAGAGAGAGAGAGAGAGAGAGAGAGAGAGAGAGAGAGAGAGAGAGAGAGAGAGAGAGAGACACTACTGGACGAGAACAAAAACTCTAACTGAATTGAGCTGGATGATAACACTGTCTTCTGAAGAGCTGCTTTATAGCTGAATCAACTGTTTCATTACATTTTATAACATTGACCCTGTTATTGAACTGATTTGAATTAACACTGATTGAACTGACTTGGGCTGAATAATGGCACTATTGTCTTCTGTAGAGCTGCTTTTAGCTGAATTAAACTAGTTTCATAATTGATGATCTTTACACAGAACTGAATCAACACTGAACTGGCCTCAGCTGTAAAAATGACAACATTGTGTTTCACAGAGGTGCAAAAATCAAATTTGTGTCATATCTGATGAAGTTTGCATCATTGATTCTCTTATGTTCCTGTTTATTACTGTGAAGCTGCATTGAAACAATATGTATTTTATAAAACGCTATATAAATAGAGGAGAAACAGCGCCACTTACGTCTCATTCAGAAGCATTAATCTGGAACAGTTTTAAAACCAACTGGATGGAGATAGTCAAGATGAATCTTCTTGTCTATTGCCTGTTGTTTTCTGACATTGTAGCTTTCTTTCAAAACCAAGGTTTTTTGTTTTGTTTTGTTTTTTTACTTTTTTAAATCACTTTATTATGTGCTTTAAAAAAATTCACTTTATTATTGTCCTTTTTTGTATTTTTTTTTAAATATGCACATTTTCACTTTTAATCATATGCCTAATATATGCTGAAATGTTATTATTTCTTGTGTTGTCACATTCAGTTACAAATTAGATTAATCACAAAAAAAATATTTTCAATTCCAAATGGTAAAATTAGATTTAGATTGATTGATTAGATTGATATTTTACCTTGCAAGCTTCTGTGAACAGTAAAGCCTGCCTTCTGTGATCTGACTGCCACCTCAAACATTCTGTCATTGATGAGTGCTGTTTTGGGATAATTTAGCCATATTTAATGATTGAGGAGGTATGTGTACCATTCAGTGTCTGTGGTGGTTATGCCATGCATGAATAACACTTTTTTTTTTTGAGGCAGTAACATAAAATGCACTTAATGTAAAAAAAAAACATTAACTGTAATAACTCCGTGTTGCAGGCACCAATCCGGTTCGTTTTTTTCTCTATAGACTATAGATACTCACAAAGATATAACGATCAAGATTATCTTAAAAATTGTTGTCCTTTTTACTATGCTGTTTTGTTCACTGTGTACAATTATCCTTTTTGCTTTGTTAAACACGTAAGAAAACACTAACAGGGTCTTACCATCAAAACAGTGCACCTGGAGAACCATGTGTGCTTTCTTGCGGGTGGTGGTCCACTCTAGCAGGGATGGAGGGTATGTTCGAGATGCTTCAGGAACCAGGTAAGATTTCTGCATGGCTTGGAGGAGTTTGTGTTGGCACAGTGCCTTAAAGCCATTCAGGGCATAGTCTGACACAAATCTGACAGAGACAGAGGAGGAGGCCGTTATTTAACATACTATTGCATTGTTGTACAAAATATGCATCAGTGATATGCTTTCTTTTTTTTTTTTCATTTAGCAAAGATGCATTAGATTGATTAAAAGTTACAAAAAAATTATATATCAAATAAATGTTATTTTAAACATTCTGTTCATCAAAAAAATCTTCATCTTGAGATCTTCATCCTAATAAGTAATGAGCAGCAAATTTATATTAGAATGATTTCTGAAGGATCATGTAATACTGAAGACTGATGATGCTGAAAATTCAACTTTGCATCACAGGAATAAATTACATTTTAAAACAGTTCATTTAAATTGTAATAAAATTTCACAATATTAATGTTTTACTGTATTTTTTATTAAATAAATGCAGCCTTGGTGTGCATAAGAGATTTCTTTTAAAAATCTTACTGACCCCAAATGTTTGAATGGTAGTGTATGTGTTTGTGTTATATGTGCATTCTCTCACTTTAGCAGATATTTGTCCATCTTCTCCGATGGGGCGAAGGAACTCAAACAGGCAGCCATCAACAGCCAGCCTCTCTCTGCATTTCTGCTGTTTTCATTCCTCCACACCTGATTGGCTATCTGCGCTAGGATCTCGTCTCTGATGGGTGCAGTGGCTAGGCCTCTCTGAATGATGTAATTTCCAAACAGGTTTTCTTGGGCTCCATTCAGGTTTGGATCTCCCATGAACCTCAAAATCTATCAACCAAAACAGATATGAAAATTCACCAAGAAACTGCCAAGAGAGTTACAAAAGTGACTCATAATGAAACCCAATAGGTACCGTAAACGTAACATTACCAGTATAAACACATCTAGAGCATCCTGTTTCAGATCGTCTTCTAGACGGGTCAGTGAGTTCTCCAGCGGTGCTGTTAGCATCCCGAACTGCAATTCCTGCACAAAAGAAAGAAAAAAATATAGACAAGCTTTACTGTATTATGGCCTTAATGTGAGTGAATTGTAAGTATTATGCATGCGTGGGTGTGTTAGCAGGTAGGACATTCACCCTGAAATGTGTGCGTATATATTTGGTCATCAAATAGTTGTTGATGTCCAGTGGAAGAGTGAGCTGGGGGTATGTCTGTATTCTAGGAGCCTGAACCAGAGCCAAGCAGTCTGAATGACGCTCCCTACCAGCTAAAAACAAAAAAAGCAACATATTATAGGTTTAATACTATTTCTATCATGACAACTCACTGAAGATATTTAGCATGGTAATAGATATGACAATGTTAATGATGTATTCGTTCTTGGTGGAAAAGATCTGCTATGCTGCTGCTGTTGTATTGCTGCTGCTAGTGTTGATTATTGCTGTTGTTGTAGATTATTTCTGCTGCTGCAGAGCAAGTACAGGAACTTGCTAATGTCAATGCATACACAGATTGTAAGGCTGATACACAGGCTGATGTGAGTATGTAAGACATACTGCTGCTGCACAAATAGCATATATCAATTATCCATAGCAGATCTATATAGGTGTAGCTGGGGAAAGTGAATTTAGATGAACTCTGAAAACTTTCTGCACCTACCCATAAACCTTAAAGGGATAGTTTACCCAAAAATGAAAATTCTGTCAGCACTTACTCATTCTGAAGTTGTTCCAAACCTGTTTGAGTTTCTTTCTTCTGCTGAACACAAAAGAAGATATTTTTAAAGATTATGGATAACCAAACAGTTGATGGACCCCAATGACATCCATAGTAGGAAAAAAAAAAACTATGGAAGTAAAAGAGCCATCAACTGTTTGGTTACCGATATTCTTCAAAATATCTTCTTTTGTGTTCAGCAGAAGAAAGAAACTCAAACAGGTTTGGAATAACTTCAGAGTGAGTAAATGATGACAGAATTTTCATTTTTGGGTGAACTATCCCTTTAACTTACCTCATGTAGTTAGCTTACTCTACTCAGCACTTTTGTGGGCAAGTACACTGTGAGTGCATTCTAAGTGCACGTACTGTAAAAATAAAGTTCAAAGCTCATTAAAGCGCATAATTGTTTATTTTAGTTTTAACTAAAATAACCCTAAGTTGTAAGGGTGTTCTGGGTGGTTGGTTGCTTAATAGCTTTTTTTTTTTTTTTCAATTAATTGTTATCATCAGCTAGATAGATACGTTAGATCACTCAGAAAAATAATAGCACATCTCTCCTCAACCAGCAGCATGAAATGAGCTATCATTCACCACTGTAGCATAAACAGCGGGGGACAAGCCATGTGCCACAGTGCGATATAGGCTTGAAAAATAATTGTAATTGTGATGTTTTCTTTAGTAAATAACATTAATAATGAGGAAGACACACTGGGAAATTGTGAATAACCTGCTGTAGCGTGTAATAATCCTCCTAACTCAGCAGGAATAACCAGCTGTGTCACATTTATCACCTCCCTGCTTATTCGCTCCTACAGAAAAGAGAAAATGCATAATAAAAACTCTCGTTAAGAAAAGTGGAAAATGTTTGCCTGGTTATTTACAAAAACTGAAATCTAAAGAAATTTGAATATATTAAAATGTGAACTGCAAATGGGCCTTATGATAATGATACAACCTCAAACCTTTTTATGGTAATAAACAAACATAAATGTTTCTTAATTGTTCCTAATTGGTCCTTAACTAAAAATGAGCACAGACTGTTCTTTTACCAGTTCAATCCTTCTCCTCTCCTCCTCTGCTCTTCTTGCTAAAAAGATGTTGTGCTGTAACAAAACCAAGAGCAAAAGTAAAGCATTACAAATTTGAAAACCTGATTGTAAACTTTTTATTAATTGTATTAGACACTTTAATATTGATGAAGTAACAATTAGAATTTATTAGGTAACATACCCTGATGTATCTTTTGCGATTGACAATAAGTCGGACCATTGCACGGTGCCTACGTAGGTTTATACGCATTCGCAGAAACCTTCGCCTGAAAGGCACATAGAGAGTGAGGGAAGTTTCAGCCATTTCTAAGAAATATAACACTCATTTTTTGTGGTCAAGGTCAAGCTTTAGAACGTAGCTAACATGCTCAGTCAGTTTAATTAAGGTGGTCTATCAATGTTAACAAGGCTATTCAAGATGTCAAGTCAGATTTGCCAGATCGACTTCATCCTTACTAGCTGGTTGTCCTGTGATAAAATGATAAAGCAACTTGACATAGCTTAAGCTAGCTAATGACCAGTTAATGTCTAATTTAAACCAGTTATAAATCTTGAAAAAGCAACAATCAAAGTCTGAGTTTATACTGCAAGGTTAATGCACAGATCTGATCTTTTAACCATATCCAATTTTTGTACTCATATCCAATATCTGTGTTTACATTAATCCTCGCCCAATTATAAAATGATTACATTGGTGATCACTTTCAGCGACATGGTTGACCCTCAGGTTTTGAATGGCTGTATTTACATTTTTATCATATAATTTACGTCAGGTGGTTATTTTATACCATAATCACTTGCCAGCATAGAAAAGTTACAGCTGTCATTGATGTTTGCAGTGTAAACTGCACAGATAAAAAATATATTATAATAATTTAAAAAAATCTATCTATTTTATCTAATTCTACTGGGAATCGGATATATATGTGACCCTGGACCACAGAACCAGCACGGGTATATTTGTGGCAACAGTACATTGTATGGGTCAAAATTATCTATTTTTCTTTTATGCCAAAATCATTAGGATATTAAGTAAAGATCATGTTCCATGAAGATATTTAGTAAATTTCCTACTGTAAATATATAAAGCATATATTATTAGTAGTAATATGTATTGCTAAGTAAGGACTTAATTTGGACAACTTTAAAGACAATTTTTTTCAATATTTAGTTTGTGCACATTCAGATTCCAGATTTTGAAATAGTTCGGCCAAATATTGTCCTATCCTAACAAACCATACATCAATGGAAAGATGATGAACATATGACACAAATCTCAATTTCAAACAAATTTACCCTTATGACTGGTTTTGTGGTCCAGGGTCACATATGTTTTTTAAACATAGATGTAAAACCACATTTGGAGGTGGCTTAAAATGGATGCGAAAACACCATGTCTGATCTGTGAGAGCAAAAAATCCACTGTGCCAGTGTAAACACAGCAAAAAGCTGATGTTAACTAATTTCCCTCTAGGGTTCAAATCCCTGAACTTGCCAAAATGACCAGGACTCTATTTGGATTCTCCAGGGAGGAGGAAGTACCTGGCCAGGTAGCCCTTGCAGTGAGCCTGAAGATTTGTCATGTCCAAACGGAACTTGAGGAAATTCTTCCGGACAAAATACATCCGTACGTAACGCTGAAGGGTCAGTGCAGCAACATGCATCATACGATCACGTTTACTCTCCAATAACTGATTCACTTCCTCCTTTAAAAAGATCTAAGAGTAAAAATTATTTAAACAAACATTACACAATGTAAAATTGTCCGTTTTTTTTTTAAAGAAAGCTACATTTTATGATTCTGCTTACCTTTGACACACCTACTTGATAATCTCCTTTGTTGATTGGGCAGAGCTTCATTAACATAATGACACAGTTATCTCCGTCTGGAGGTGGTGGCTTCTTCATTCCCAGCAGGGCTTTATACCTGGGGACACATTGGCAGAGATCAAAAAGATCTGTATTCCATACATGACTAGCACACGTCTATTTATAGCACTAGACTAGATTACATACTGCACGTCACTACACCCATAAGTAACAAGCACCAGCTGTTGAGCAGGATACCTGTTTAAGAATTTATGGAACGGCACTCTGACTGGATAGCCCTCCTTCCTGATGCGGATTGTGTCCAAGATTCCCGAATATCTAAGCTGAGTAGCAACCAACTCAGGGTCAAATATACCAGGTTCCTGAATGGACACACAATTTGTTTTTTTACAGCAAAAATATTAATATTGTTAAACATTATTTATCATTAAAATTTAATTTATTCCAGTGATAGCAAAAGCTAGCTGCTGACTTGCTGCTCAAGAAACATTTTTTTATTAATACCTTTAAAAAAAAGTATTTTTCTTCAGCTAAGATGCATTAAATGGATCAAAAGTGAAAGTAAAGACATTTGTGTTTCAAAAAGATTTTTATTTAAAATTAATTCTGTTCTTTGAACTTTTTCTATTCATCAAATAACCCTGAAAAAAAGTATCACAAAAATATTAGGATGCAAAAGCTGTTTTCAACATTGCGAATAATAACCATTAATAATAATAATAATTTAAAATGGTGATATTTCACAATGTCACTGTTTATACTGTATGTTTTAATCAAATATTTGCAGCTTTGTTGTGCATTAGAGACTGTTTTCAAAAACATAAAACAATGTTTTAATCATTAGTAGTTTAAACTGTGGGTGCTGCACTGAGGTTTAAACTGTTAGGGTTAAGTGTTTGTTCTCATCCCTAAACAAAACCTAAGTCTCTAATACAATAGTAAGAGTGATACTTGCATAATGTCTGCTCATACCTTGTTATTATTTGGCTTTATGCAGCGCACAAAAGATGGGTTGCACCTGAAAAAAGTGATTTAGAGAGATTTAACTGACTAAATCAAGTCTGCCAAAGAAACATATTAAGAAGAAATAAATATATGTATGTTTGTCTAATCTTTGTGCTAATATGCTTGTGTAATATTGTAAATCTCTTTGTGTTTAGGAGTGTATAAGACCTCTCCATTTTGTCTAGGAGCTCCTGTAGTGATTGCTGGAACTTGGCAGCCACAGTAGAGGGCTGGTATCGCCGAGTCACTGTGCTGTTCCTGTTCATTGCTCCTTTTTGCTGATTCAGCATCTCAGCATGCTTTATGAAGAGATTGGACACCATCTAGAAAAAACACCCACATATGCAAATTACAAACATACATTTACATTCATACTTCAGATTAAAAATGAAAAATAATAATAATATCCATTAACAGAGGGAATTGTGGCATCTAATTAATATTGTATCAGTTTAATTAAAACATTTTTAGAGAAGAAAAATAGGATAGGCTTTCACATACACACAAAACACACATCAGAAGCATGCATGAGGATACATGGACTCACTCGGTTCTGGCTCTGCATGAACAGATCCAATACTTCCTGCCGAACCTGATCGTAGTTCTTATCCAGAAACTTATGGACCTAAAATCAGTATATCCTTGTGTGAGATTCTCTTTCAACAGGCTTGAAACATTAAAACCTCAGTTCCTTACGGTAAATTAATTAAAAGTTACTAGAAGCATTACAGTAGAACTATGACCTCTGACCTTTGGAATGACATAATAGAGTGGTGCAGGTATGATGTCACTTTGTAGGCTGACTGTGAGTTTGCATCACACTGGTTCCCTAAATAAAAACCGAACAGGATTTTCCCATAGACTTTTGGATTATTGCATAAAACAAGCTCTGTGATCAACCAAAGCTTATGATTCTTTCACATTTTGCCCATCAACTTTTATGAATTTTGCAGTTGCCAGAAGTAAAAGATTAAAGGTAGCCTATAAACAAATTAACCACGGCCCAGTGATTTAAACGGCCTTAGCGTTCATCTAAAAAAAAATTCCCACAACGTTTGAGTTGGAATATTTGTTAAAAGCACAATAATAAGCATAACGAGGCTGTAAAAGCCGACTGAGTTTACCCGTTCAGTTTGATGACGTTTAATCTACTCGACAGCCTCTGTAGTCCCACTTGTTAGCCACCGCCACATAACAGCTAAAAAAAAATGCGGGTAGGGTAATACTGATGTATTTTATGCCATGTGAATGTGTCTTGAGCTTGTGTTCACCACAGACCAGACCTTATTTCAACCATTTAACCAAAACCCCATTCAAAAAACCCATTGACTTCGGGACGAGGGAACTGGAAGTGCTAAAAGTCGAGTCTGTATTTTGGCCTACAAAGTGATGTCATATATGCACAACTCTGTTGTCTAATTAAGATACTGCTTGTGATTCCTAATACCTGGTAAGTTACACGCCCAGCATAGTGATAGACAGTAAACTCTGGCAGTGGCATTTTTGGCTTGGAGTAAAGGGGGTTGTTTCCATGATGATAGTGGCACTTCTGAAGGAAGGTGTTGTCAGTGGCCTGTCAAATGTTAAAACATGTGGTGTTAATATACCAGGTTTCTTAATCTATCCCCAAACAACATTGAAATTCAAGTGTATAACCTGTGGAAAGCCGCTCTGATCATCAAGGATGCGGAGAATCCCATGGGGCTTTGCAGCGATAAGGTCTATGCATGCCTGGTTGTCAGTGAAGGTCAGTTCTTTCCAGTTGATTTGCTCTCGAATGTACTCTTCCTACAGCAAGAGTGTGCTGTTTTATGTTTGAAATCAATATTTTAAGGAAAACCCTGTATCAACATTTCTACATACACTACTGTTCAAGAGTTTGGGATAAGTTAATGATTTTGTTTTTTTGTAAGAAATGAATACCTTTACTTAGAACTGACACATTAAATTGATCACTGACAGTTATAAACAGGTATAAAACAGTTATAAAATATTTCTATTTCAAATAAAAGCTGTTCATTTTAACCTTCTAATTAAAGATGGTGTCCACCATTGATTTGCCATCACAGGAATAAATCATTTTCCAAACTATATTAGACAGAAAATAGCTGATGGTGGACACCATAATTCTCACCTGCTCCTGTTTGAAAATGATTTTGCTGAAGAAGAACTGCAGGGTCTCATTGGCATAGTTGATACAGAGCTGCTCAAAGCTGTTGAACATCAAGCTCTGGAGGATACAGACCAAAATGACATGGAGAAATATGCAATTTATATGCAATTTAGAAGGTCTAAATTCCTGCACATTTTGCCTTTAAGGTAAAAATGTATCTAATATAAATAATAATATAGAATTGGCTTCTGTTCTGTGTTCGTGCAAGTGCATGGGAATGTCAATGTATACCTCAAACCCATATATATCTAGTAAAGATATGGACAGCGCCTCGTTTCTGGGGTAGACCCGTCCATTGATGCGTTCTGTCAGCCATTGAAAGATCAAGGAATAAAGGATCTTGGCAACTGCATCTCTATGATTAAAGTGGAGAAATACATTCTTAAAATGCAATGAAAAGTTACTGCAAATAACTAGAAAATGTCTTGTAATGTGTACCTGGCATCCACAGCACTTTCTACTGAGAGGGGAGTATATATCTTCTCTCTCATTGCCTCCTGAAAAAAACAAACAACACACGCTTAGGTACTGTGCATGTTTAAATACCCATAAATATCAAAATCTAGGTATGACACATCTTGCCCGGAAGTCAGGAAACAGGCTTAGATACAATTTCACTGTCACATGCACGCACGCACGCACGCACGCACGCACGCACGCACGCACACAAACACACACACACACACACACACACACACACACACACACACACACACACACACACACACACACACACACACACACACACACACACACACACACACACACACACACACACACACAGACAATGTCACTCACACTGTCACAGTCAGCGTGTGCAACTGATACAGTGATATGTGACAGCTGATCCAAGTAAGTGGTGGAGTAAACACAAACCTGTGAGCTCTGGATAGCAGAGCTTTACTTATTAAATGAGCAAGATGCTCAACATGACACAAACCACAAACACTGACAATCACACTGTATTCCTGTAACACCTCTGTTTGAATAAAAGCTAACATAAAAATGCTTAATATTGACACAAATTTCACAATTCGATTAGATTCCCAAGTTTATAATTCAATTTCAATTCGCTTCGATTAATTTTGGGCTTATCAGGTACAGTGCATGGCAAATTTCCTCAAAGAAAAAGTTATATCTCTCAACTAATGCTGTAAACTATGCAGAGAACCCCATGAGAAGGATTTAAGTTGTACTGTATCTTTCAACATAACTTCTGATGTTCATTTATGTTTATTGCGTGCTGTAACTAGTAGTAAAGCAGAAGAGATGTTTGGTGCGCTCCTCCTCACTGTGGGTTTGCTTGAACTAAGGTGCTACAGCGATAGGACCCAAATTAATCGATACAGAATCTAATTGAATCAAAATGAAACCGAATAGCAAGCTTGGGAATCTAAATTGAATCAAATTGTAAAACGGTGTATCAATGACCAGCCCTAGTGTCAATAACTTTGTTTTTTCCCTTTACTTTCTTGTCAGAATGCACCAGAGTGCTTCCTTTGCATGCTACAAATCATAAAAATAAATCTTATGGAGAGAATGCCCACAGACCCTACACTACAGGGTTTTAATTGAGAAACATTTTCACCTTGTGAGATTGGAGGTCTGAATAATGCTATAGAAATACAACTGACCTGACTTTATCCCGTCTGTCCTCGTTAACCTTCATTGATCTCTGTATGATGTAATGTTAAGCTAACTTGGCAGATAGCAAGCTATTAGGTGTTAGGATTACTCAAGCCCTTAGCAACCCTTGATTAAATTACCGTGGTTTCCATAGAGCTGAACTCAGAATAATTAAATTAGGTTACTGGAACTCCATTAACACCATTAACCATTAACAGCAACCTGCTTATATGTCATTGCAATTTTTCTTTTTCTTTCTTCCGTTTTTCTCTTTCTTTCTGCCCCAGAAAATCTGAAAAATTAGGATCAATGAACTAGAGCTTAGTGCATACACTCTAACATCTGTGAACCTCTGTGAACCTGAGAGCCTACACTCTGTGAGTCTGAGTACACTCTTAAAAATAAAGAACATTGGAAAAGAAGGAATGGAAAGATGCCATGGGTTCTTCATGGAACCACAGATCTATTCAGAGCACATTATGCATTTTTGTAGCAGTGTTTGTGTAAACGTGTATGTACCGTCATTTTAAAGGTGATGGCTTTCTGCAGACCCTCTGGAGAGATCAGCAACAGATCGGCTACAGCACGAATCTCCTGAGTGCTCACCACACCAGCTGTCTCCTGCACTTCTGTCTGAGACGAAGAACCCAAAGCACACGGTCCACAAGACTGTTTACTTTGTCCATCTATGATTTCTATATTTACATAAAACTTCAATCAACAAAACTGCTATTTAGGGCAAAACTACAAACATCTTTGATGTGTGACAAACGGGAAAAGCGGGAAGACAGTGTCAATTTCTTAATTTATTGTCACATGCCTGTCCTGTCGTGTGTGCACTTGTGGGTTTTGTTATGTTGAGCATGTGCTCGTGTCCCTGTCAGTTCCCTCCCCCTTGTTATCTGATTATTGGTTAATTTGCCCCACCTGTTCTCCCTCATTATCTGCCTTGTTTGTTCCCTTTATAATCTCCTTGTGTTTGTCAGTCTGTGTTGGATCCTTGTGTAATGTCTGCGTCTTCCGTCCTCCCCGTGATTCTGTTGGTTTGTTTAAGTTTGTATTTATATTATTCTATTATGTGTTTTTCCCCCTCGTGGGTTGTTGTTTTGAGTTTATGTTTTATTTGTTATAAATATATATCCTTTTCTGCACTTGAGTCCTCGCACCATTTCCTTTGTCTGTAACGTGACAGAAGGATCCAACCATACTATGAGGACTCAGCAGAGAAGTTCTCCCTCGGTGCCAGTTCCGGGGGTCCCGAGTCCGGGAATCCCGAGTCCAGACATGGCCTGGAGGGCCGTAATGGGAGGGTTTGTGGTGGCAGTCCTGCATGCTTGGGAAAAGCACAGGGTGTCATCCACCACTCCGGTGGTCCCAGTTCCGGTGGATCGTGCGCCGGTGGTCCCTGTGCCGGTGGATCATGTTCCGGTGGTCCCTGTGCCGGTGGATCGTGCTCCGGTGGTCCCTGTGCCGGTGGATCGTGCTCCGGTGGTCCCTGTGCCGGTGGATCGTGTTCCGGTGGTCCCTGTGCCGGTGGATCGTGCTCCGGTGGTCCCTGTGCCGGTGGATCGTGCTCCGGTGGTCCCTGTGCCGGTGGATCGTGCTCCGGTGGTCCCTGTGCCGGTGGATCGTGTTCCGGTGGTCCCTGTGCCGGTGGATCGTGTTCCGGTGGTCCCTGTGCCGGTGGATCGTGTTCCGGTGGTCCCTGTGCCGGTGGATCGTGTTCCGGTGGTCCCTGTGCCGGTGGACTCCGTTCCGGTGGTCCCGAGTCCGGAAACGGCCTGGAGGGCTGTGATGGGATGCTTTGTGGTGGCAGTCCTGCATGCGTGGAAGGAGCACAGGGCTTTATCCGAAGCCCCGGAGGCAGTTCCGGTGGTCCCAGTTCCGGTGGATCGTGTGCCGGTGGTCTCAGTTCCGGCAGATCATGTTCCGGTGGTCCCAATGCCAGCAGATCGTATTCCGGTGGTCCCAGTGCCGGTGGATACTGCTGGACTGGAGAAGTTTCCCCAACGCCCTGCCTGCGCCGCTGAGGCGTCCTGCTCTCCGTGCGCCGCTGAGGCGTCCTGCTCTCCGTGCGCCGCTGAGGCGTCCTGCCCTCCGTGCGCCGCTGAGGCGTCCTGCTCTCCGTGCGCCGCTGAGGCGTCCTGCTCTCCGTGCGCCGCTGAGGCGTCCTGCTCTCCGTGCGCCGCTGAGGCGTCCTGCTCTCCGTGCGCCGCTGAGGCGTCCTGCTCTCCGTGCGCCGCTGAGGCGTCCTGCTCTCCGTGCGCCGCTGAGGCGTCCTGCTCTCCGTGCGCCGCTGAGGCGTCCTGCTCTCCGTGCGCCGCTGAGGCGTCCTGCTCTCCGTGCGCCGCTGAGGCGTCCTGCTCTCCGTGCGCCGCTGAGGCGTCCTGCTCTCCGTGCGCCGCTGAGGCGTCCTGCTCTCCGTGCGCCGCTGAGGCGTCCTGCTCTCCGTGCGCCGCTGAGGCGTCCTGCTCTCCGTGCGCCGCTGAGGCGTCCTGCTCTCCGTGCGCCGCTGAGGCGTCCTGCTCTCACCGCGCCGCTGAGGCGTCCTGCTCTCACCGCGCCACTAAAGCGTCCTGCTCTCACCGCGCCTCCCTGGCGCCCCCTGCACTCACCGCGCCTCTCTGGCACCCTGCTCTCACCGCGCCTCCCTGGCGTCCTGCTCTACCCGCACTGCCCTGGCTGCCTGAACTCTATGGGCCGCCCCGGCCGCTTGAACTTGGTGGGCCTCCCGAACTCGGTGGGCCGCCCTGGCCATTCGAACTTTGTGGGCCACCATGGCCTCCTGAACTTTTTGTTTTCCTCGTTCCTCCCTTGTTTACCCCTCCCTTGTCTGTACCTTCTTTGTCTGTCCCTCCCGTGCCCCCCTGGTCTGTCCCTCCCGTGCCCCCCTGGTCTGTCCCTCCCGTGCCCCCCTGGTCTGTCCCTCCCGTGCCCCCCTGGTCTGTCCCTCCCGTGCCCCCCTGGTCTGTCCCTCCCGTGCCCCCCTGGTCTGTCCCTCCCGTGCCCCCCTGGTCTGTCCCTCCCGTGCCCCCCTGGTCTGTCCCTCCCGTGCCTCCCTGGTCTGTCCCTCCCGTGCCTCCCTGGTCTGTCCCTCCCGTGCCTCCCTGGTCTGTCCCTCCCGTCCCTCCCTGGTCTGTCCCTCCCGTCCCTCCCTGGTCTGTCCCTCCCGTCCCGCCCGGGTCTGTCCCTCCCGTCCCTAGTGGAGCGTCTGGTAGCCGCTCCTTAAGGAGGGGGTAATGTCACATGCCTGTCCTGTCGTGTGTGCACTTGTGGGTTTTGTTATGTTGAGCATGTGCTCGTGTCCCTGTCAGTTCCCTCCCCCTTGTTATCTGATTATTGGTTAATTTGCCCCACCTGTTCTCCCTCATTATCTGCCTTGTTTGTTCCCTTTATAATCTCCTTGTGTTTGTCAGTCTGTGTTGGATCCTTGTGTAATGTCTGCGTCTTCCGTCCTCCCCGTGATTCTGTTGGTTTGTTTAAGTTTGTATTTATATTATTCTATTATGTGTTTTTCCCCCTCGTGGGTTGTTGTTTTGAGTTTATGTTTTATTTGTTATAAATATATATCCTTTTCTGCACTTGAGTCCTCGCACCATTTCCTTTGTCTGTAACGTGACATTTATTGAGGCTTGTGTGCAAACAAAAGTGAAAGGAATTTTTCAAATGTTTATGTGCACAGTCATTACCTCTATTCTATGAAAAAAGACATTGCCCAGGTGCAGTATGGACGACAGAACTCTGAATATGCTGCTCTGGTCTTCAGGACTGAAGTGGAGAATTTCCATGGCACTCTGTAGCCTCCTGAAGTCCTCCCCATCATCTTTCCCAATGATCTCACAGTTACCACCCTAATATGAGCCATGATAAATGACATAAATATGACAATTATACAGTACCTTACATAAGCGCTCTTATAAAATAAAGGTGTACCTTTGATTTACCTAAGGACACCTAGATAATAATGAAATATAAGAATGGTATTCTTAAATTATACCAGAAATATACAAAACTAATCTAAGTTTGGGATCAGTAAGAATTTTTGTACGAAATGATTTTATCAAAATGCATTAAATCAATAAATGCATTAATTTGAAGTGGCAGTAAAGACATGTATAATGTTTATATTTCAAGCAAATGCAGTTCTTTTTAATTTTCTATTTGTAAAAAATCCTGGGGGAAAAATATTAAGCTTGTATTATTAAGATTTTAACAGTGATAAGAAATGTTTGAGCAGTGAAAGATTAGAATGATTTCTGAAGGATCATGTAAAACTAAAGACAAGAAAAATGCCATCACAGGAATACATTACATTTCATATATTTAAAATTGTAATCGATGATCATATTTCAAAATGTTTGTATTTTTGATCAAATAAATGCAGCCTTGGTGAGCATAAGAGAAGCATAACAAAAAGCAATTTCTTTTAACAGTAGTGCAATCTGAAATCCTTATAATTTAGTATTCCAGTAACACAGTAATTTTAGTAAATACAATACTTGATCAAACGATTCACCAATATTAATGGACAATTTATTTTATGTCTACTTATTTTTCAGTGTGTCTCTGTGACTTGCATTTGTAAATGTCTGCATTTACCTGGTTCAAGTAGTAATAGGTTTCAGCCTCCTGTAGGTAGAATGCCCGTTTCATGTGAGCAGGAAGTCCTGCCAGCATCTCATAAAAGATGTGGTAGTTTCTCTCATCTTTGGCCTGCACACATACACACAGACACAGTCCCAAATGTCAGTGATCACTACAGGGCTTTTTTAGCCTTTTGTAAGTTAAAAGTAAAAGAATCAACCAACCTGAAAAACAATCCTGGACTTCTCCAGTAGATACTGCGAGGTTATGGCACCACTGATCACCCCTCTGATACGAACAACAATACACAGATTGGTCATGTGTATGAACTTTCTTTGGCCCTACATGAACCTCTTCAATTGTCTTTCCATTTCTCTTCCTCGCTTTAACATTTAGAGGTAAAATAGTAACCTTACTGTCTTACTTTCACACGAGGTCAGGCGGTACTGTTCTAGTTCCCTTACAGTGTTGCCTCTCAAGCAACAATTTCAGGCTTGAGAGACATTAAAGATTTATGCAATTTAACATTCAAACATTCAATTTAACATAGCATTAACAGTTTTTCAAAGAAGTATTGTACATTATAAAAATAAGAAAATACTCACTCCTCCAAAAAAACCTCCACAAATTTTCCAAAGCGGCTGGAGTTATCATTTCGGACCGTCTTAGCATTCCCAAATGACTCTAACAGAGGAGTTGCCTCTAGAATCTAGATATTAAGAAATTAAAACTTACTTACAAATGTATCCAGCAATTTTTACTAGGTTAGAGTAATTAGGCTATCAGCAAAAAACTAAACAAAAGGTAAATTGCACAGATTTACCTCAATCTGTACAGAGGAAAGCATTAAATAGAAATACAAAAAAAGAAACATTATACATCAATTAACAAACACTGCATACATCATAATGCATGGATTCAAACTAAATATTATCTACAATAAAATATTTAAAAACCACTAGGCCAGTGTTATATATTTTGTTCAGTTGATAGTACAATATCCCACATGTTTCCAAATATTTGTAAATCATGAGAAAATTACTATTTTAACCAAGGAACTGGGACGTGTGAGGTCCCGTTGCCTGTCAGTAGTGTCATATCTGCGTTACACTCGGTTTCTGTTTTTTTTGTTGTTGTTGCAGAAACGCTTTACTCTTACTGCAGTGTGCAAAAAGTGTCACAACAGCTGCCGAGCGAACGCACAGAGTAACATTATAACATAATTTTCAACACAGTCAAATGTATCTAATATGATAAACAGAGCTGTGATACCTAATACTCATGACCGGAACAGTAACATTAATAATCACATCCATGAACATGATTTCTGTCCGAGTCTTATCCCAATAGTTTTTTTTACCGGCTGTGAGGTGAAAACCACATGTCCCAAGATTCTGCGCTCAAACTTAGTGTCATCAAACTACACCTTTGTTTTGAAAAGATGACCTCTGGTGGACTGAAAAGTTACATAGTGCACCTTTATTGAAAAGTACTAACAAAATCTAACAAAAAAATGTTAATTAAAGTTAACATTAACAACCCTAACCATACCTAACCCTACTGATAATTTTAACCATTAACTACCCTTAAAATCAGAAGGAAAGGAAGGGAAACAAGAATGTTGTCTAAGCCCCAACTCAATCCCTTATCCCTAAAACTTGTTCAAGGACCAATAAGGATGCTGATCCAATAACATATCAAACCAGGCAAAATCACAGCAAGTGTATGAAGTGCACAGGTGATAACTGTCTATGAAGAAAATACAGTGTGTACCTATGATCTTACACACGTACGTACCTGTTGTGTAATGTTCCTCTTATGGTGAATAGCAGTAAGGTACCGCAGAACCAGTTTAGTCGCCTCTGTCTTTCCAGAACCACTTTCCCCACTACAATACAAACACTTCACTAATATAACATTACATAGACAGGCAATAATGCATCCACACTACCACATCCTCTGCAAATACACATACTATCACCTCACCTGATAATGATGCATTGGTTTCGCTTGGCATCCATCATTGTTGTGTAGGCAATGTTTGCAATGGCAAAGAGATGACTGAAAACAAACATGTATAAGAGAGCAGGTCTACATACTGTACACTTTTGAATGTAACTATAATCACAGATAATTGTAAATGGAAGGAAGCTAAAATCTTTAGCTTCATTTTCTCTCCCCTTCTTTCTTAGACTTTTAATTAACACTACCATTCAAAAGTTTGGGGTCAGTAAGATATTTTAATGTTTTTGAAAGAAGCACTTTATGCTCGCCAAGATCAAAAATACAGTAAAACAGCAATATTGTGAAATATTATTACAATTATAAATAACTATTTAAATATATTTTAAAATGTAACTTATGGCAAAGCTGACTTCTCAGCATCATTAATCCAGTCTTCAGTGTCACTTGATCCTTCAGAAATCATTCTAAAATGCTGATTTGCTGCTCAAGAAACATTTCTTATTATTATGAATGTTGAAAATGGTTGTACTGCCTAATATTTTTGTGTACCCACCATGACAAATTTTTAAGGATTATTTGATAAATAGAAAGTAAAAAAAAAAAAACATTTATTTGAAATATATATTTTTTGTAGCATTCTAAATGTATTTAATGTCTCTGTGTGTTTTCTTTAAGCTAGTGTAGTATGGTTTTCGAGAATCAAACTGGGCAATCTTCTACCAGGAGTTGACAAATAAGAAAATGCATTTAGAATTGTTGTGACTCACGGTGGGTTATCTCCCAAGCCATGGCCCTCGTACTGCAGAACCATATCAGTGCCATAGATGTTAAATAGCTGGTACGGATTCACAGATACCAGAATACTGCCAATGTATGTCTGTTTAGAACACAAAGGAAATGTAGTTAGGTTCAGAAGAGATTTGAATAATAGTGGTAAAGGTCTATTCAAAGTATTGAGAAAACATTTTATCAAACATTTAATTTCAAAATGGAGTCAGTTATTCTGTTTAGTGGCCTTTCCGGTGAAGTATTTTCTGTAATGTAATATTATGATGAAACATTAAGTGCTTCAGTTGAGAACTTTGCACAGATAAGGGACTGTATGGTCCATAATACCACATGTATGTGAGAATATCTATTTGATTTGTGCATATTTATCCGGAAGAATTTTAGAGCATTAGAACATCCTTCAGTGGTTGTTTATAATAGATTGCATGTAAAAAAAATTTTTTGGAAATATATTTGTACAAAGTAAATAGAACTAGCAGACATTTTGGTGATGTATGCTTACTGGGACATGAATAAAAGACTCACATAGATAAGCTCTTGATCAAATCGAGTCTTCAGGTTTATCAATACTGCTGCCTCAGTAAGCTCTCTGAAAGAAATGGAAGAATAATTATTTATTTTAATTCAAATGATCAATTTCACATATATTAGGTGTATTTATGCTGACATACTCCATTTGTGTCATGTCCTCAGCTCCATCACCTTCCCTTTTTGCTCTGTAGCTGATAGTAGGCAGGCTCCTTATAGAATACATCTGTTTGAAAAAAACAACAACTTGTGCTCAGAAAAAAGAAATAAATTATGCAATCTGAGAACATCCAAAGAAATTTAAGAAGTCATTTTCAATTCATTAAATTACATTAGAGAATATCTTCTCAGATGAATTAGGTCAAGCTATCTTTTCTAGGGCCTGCACAACAATAATGCATAGATGCTTATCACTGGTCAGCAAGGAAACCTGAGAGGAGTTATAATCGGCCTTGTAAATCTCATCCGATGTAGTTGCGGACTGCAGCTTAAACCTGATGAAGATAGGTGAGCTTGGCTGGACTTTTTGTTAACGCTCAAAGCCTAATAGACTTGTTAGATCTGACAAATACATCGCTGTCTTCTTGATAACATTACTAGTCAAATTAAACCATCAGCTTATTTAATTCCTTCTTAAAATAAACATTCAGATGTAGAAGGTTTAGCAAATGCTATAAATATGAATCACAAGAAAAATCCTGAAATCACTGTTGCATTCCAGTGAAGAGAGGCATCTCTTAGTTTTTCCCTATATTTATCTGCTTCCAAATTAATATTTACAACAGCAGAAGAGAAGAAAATTAAGGCATGATATAGATTTAATAGCTATGTTTTCATCAAAAGTTGTGAATTTAACTTTGAAATGGGAATATTGCATAAAACATTTGCCAAAAGCAGTTCCCATCCAGTAAGTCGAAAATAATAAAGTTGTGACGGATAAATGGCAATAAATATCACTAAGAAAAACGGAAGTCACTGCAGTAGGAAAAGCCATTCTACACTCTAAGGCTCCAATTGAAAATGTTATAGTGACTGATCACATTTAAATTGCAATTTTCAATTCAATTTAATTAACAGATATTCAATTTGCCAACTGAACAATTTAGATGTGATCAGTCACTTGAAAATTTTCAATTGGATACCTGAATTTTTTTTTTCCAGTGTAGCCTATATAATCATTTTCAAATATAATATATTACTCCTCAGAGAGCGCAGATGAAACGCAATAAACACAGTCATGTTAACTTTCTTTCAGAGGTGGATGCTTGCTGTTTGGGAGAGCAGACAGTTCTGGGAGGTAATTATACCCAACCACTTTGACGACAGACTTTACTCAGGCTGGCATTTCTGAACTAAAGCATTACCAATATAGCATTTCAGAATCTGTGCAACCAGTCCATTGGTTGGTCCAGTTATGCAGTTATGCCACGATACATCTTTTTTGATGCACATTATGAGTAAATATGTTTCCATCATAGTTTATGTGGATGCCTTCCTATTGGATAAAAAATGTCAGACTCAGGCGAGCACATACGTTTTAAAGGGGGGGTGAAATGCTGTTTCATGCATACTGATCTTTTTACACTGTTAAAGACATTACGAAAGTAACAGGCTACGCCCATCAAAGCGCTGGCTCTTAGGCTGCGCTGCACAGGTAATGTGCACAATTAACAATGACATCAAAAAGTGCGTTTTTGGTTGCCAGACAAAGACAGTCCTGCACAGATTCCCCCAAAACCCCGCGGTAAGGCAACAGTGGATGGAATTTGCTTTTCCGGATCAGCAACTGAGTTGCGCGAATGTTTATATCTGTTCGCTGCATTTCGGTGCCGACTGTTTCATAAACAAGGCCCAGCTTGACGCCGGATTTTCCAATCGCCTAATGCTGAAGGATGGAGCAGTCCCAACGTTAGAACCGCGGGCGGTGAGTTAGACTGCTTCAAATGTCTGTGTCTATGCTCATCAAGTAGCCCAAACATGATCACGTATAGTTACTATATATATTACTATATATAGAAATTGATCAATGGAGCATGCGATGTGTAGTGCGTGTACATTTGTTTAGCTGGCCACTATATGTGTAACTTTATGTTTGTGTATTGTAAAAACACTCCAAACAACAATACACAAAGAGTGGGGAAATATGTTGAACTAAATAAGCGCGCTTCTTCATTCAAATGTGCTACTATTCCGTGTTGTCTACACAAACCACGCGTAAACACACACACACACACGTGCACAACTGCACTTCCCACATGTACACCTTCAAAGACAAAAATACGACGATATAATTCAAGTATAAATATGTAAATAACACAAGCCGCTAAGCATATTATATAGTTAGTGTATAACTTGTACCACATAGAGACGTCCTGCTCTAGTCGTTTTTGCTGCTGCTCCTGTTCAACTGCAGCCTCTGGGTCTGATTCCGGATCATAGATGTATGGCTGTATCTGATTAAAAGCCATATTTTTAGTTTGAATAAAGTTTTTCCCGCTGTTAGGGATGACACAGCTTTACGACGCACTCAACACGGCGGCACACACGTCACTATTTAGCTCCGCTCACACGATACGCCCCCACCCGCTCTGCTTTTTTCGGAAAGACTCGGAACAGCGCATCTTTCTTATATAATTATTAAAAAAATAAAGACTTTTCGGAGATATGCAGGATGCAATGCTACTCTATAGGTACTCAAGATTGACATGACACTGACTGAAACTGAGTGTTTCACCCCCCCTTTAATGCAAATTTTTTAAATATATCTGTATCTTGCCGTTTCTATCCAGTGTTTTTTATATCCCAAATGTGAAAAAAAGTGGATGGAAAAATAGCTAGTGTCTCTGAGGCAGGGAAAATGCAATGCATTTGGTAACTTCTGATACCATTAGTTAAATAAATAATTAACCAACTAAGGTTAGTATTATTTCTAAAGTGATTTACCTTGTCATACCACTGTCCTCTTGGCTCCCCTTCACGATCTGGTACCCATTGCAGCTCTGTTTCCCCTGGCCTAAGACCAGCAGGTGGGGGGGTAAGGTGTTCCATCATTTTCTCATCACGATACATAGACCATTTGATGAGGTTCTGTACTGTGTCGTGAGGCAAGACTTTTTCTGAAGCCCACAGGTCCTCTGCAGTTTGCCCCTCTCTGGCATTTTGAGCCCAGTGCTCTTCTGGCCCACCTGGACCTTTCCGCTGTGGTTGAACCACAACATAACGACCATCTGGCCCAATAATCACCTGCCCAGAGGATGTCATATAGTTGGAGATCCCTGAAGGTAGTTGGTAAGAGGCATTTTTCAGGTTAGAATTCTTTAGAGCATCGGTTAAATGTGGCGAGGTGGGGACATCAAATCCTTGAGTGAGGATTGATCCATCAGGTAATCTGTATCTGGCATTGCGGAGGTTTTGATTTAAAAGTGCCTTTGATAGGTCTGGACTGGTTTTATGTCTTCGAGGATCTGCTGAAATGATAGATCCATCTGGTAGCTGGTAAGCGGCCCTGCGAATGTTTTCATTCTGCAAGGCATTTCCAATGTTTGGACTCATTGGTTTATATAAAGCTTGTGAAATTACAGATCCATCTGGAAGCCTATAAGAGACATTCCTCAGATCATCATTTCTCAGGGCAGAGAACAGAGTTGGGGATGTAGGTTTAAAACTTGCATCAGCACTTATTATGGAGCCATCAGGTAACCTGTAGGTAGCTTTACGAATATCCTGATTCCGAAGTGCGCTTGACAAATTTGGAGATTTAACTTCATAACCTGGTCCACTTATAATTGACCCATCAGGTAAACGATAGCTGGCATTTTTCATTTGTTGGTTCTGGAGTGCTGCTGATAAATTTGGGGAAGTAGGTTTGGATTGCCCGTAGTCTGATGTTATTAATGTGCCGTCCGGCAATCTGTAAGTTGCATTTCTAATGTTTTGGTTTTGGAGTGCATTGGCTAGATTCGGAGAAGTTGGTTCCATTGGCTGATCAGTCATTATTATTGTTCCATCTGGCAGTCTATATGATGCCTTCCTAATGTTCTCATTCTGAAGTGCACGTGACAGGTTTGGTGAGCTTTGCGGTTGTCCTGCATTTACAAGAGTTCCATCTGGAAGCCTATATGTTGCATTCCTCAGATTTGGATTCTGCAAGGCATTAGACAGGTTTGGAGAAGAAGGTTGCTGTAAATGAGATTCTGGGTATATTATTGTTCCATCTGGAAGTCTATAAGAGGCATTCCTCAGATTTCGATTTTGCAAGGCATTTGACAGGTTTGGAGAAGAAGGTTGCTGTAAATGAGAGTCTGGGTATATTATTGTTCCATCTGGAAGTCTATAAGAGGCATTCCTCAGATTTCGATTTTGCAAGGCATTTGACAGGTTTGGAGAAGAAGGTTGCTGTAAATGAGATTCTGGGTATATTATTGATCCATCTGGAAGTCTATAAGAGGCATTTCTTATGTTTCGGTTCTGCAAAGCATTTGAGAGGTTTGGTGAGAAAGACTGTTGCTGTCGTGGGTCCATGCCTATTACGGACCCAGCAGGATTAGTACCATATGCTAATGTCCCATCAGGCAATTGGTAATTGGCACCACGAAGTTGGGGGTTGTGCAATGCATCAGACAAATAAGGAGATTTCCTAGGGTCCTGGCTATACCCTGGCACAGGTGCATAAGGGGAGACCATTCCCTGAACAGGTGCTCGGTATGATGCTTTACGAATATTTTGGTTCTGCAAAGCTGTTGAAAGAGCGGGAGATCCTCTTGGATCATAGCCAGGGGGAACACGCGATCCCCTGCGACGTAAATGTGTTCGGTAAGAAGCATTCCTGACATTTTGATTTTGAAGAGCATTTGAGAGAATGGGGACAGCACCTGGCTCTTCAATGTAATCATAGCCCGTCTCTACCTGATTATAGGGTGAATGTGACATCTGAAGGGATGATCTGTATGATGCATTGTGAAGTTGTGTATTGTGAAGAGCATTGGACAGCAAAGGTGATGCTGGCTGACCTGGAAATTGTTCAAATGCTTCCACTTGAGGAAGATATGGGGAAGAAAAAGAAGGTTGTTCAGGGATTTCACCAAACTGAGCCACTTCAGGACCATAAGGTGAACCTGGTCTTTGCAAGGGCGACATGTAAGAAGCTTCTCGGAGCTGAGTATTTTGTAAGGCATTTGACAAAAGTGGAGATCCCATCTCTGATGTACGTTGATCCAGTACAGCCCTTTCAGGATTATATGGTGAGTGTACTGGTTGCAATTGGGAGAAATGTGCAGCATGGCTTAGATTAGGGTTTTGCAGGGCAAGGGAGGAAACTGGTGAAGGTGGTTGACCAGGAACCTGTGGAACATTAATGACCTCAGGAGCATAAGGCGACATAGGCTGTTGGAATGGTGAAGTATAGGCTGCATTGTGGACCCTTTGATTTTGGAGGGCACTTGTAAGCACTGGTGACTGAGGTACACCCCTAATGATCTGATCAAATTCTACAGGAATGTGCTCTGTACCAATGGGTAAAGGAGATGCAAATGAAGCATCATATAATGGAGGACCAGACAGTATAGAAGTAGGCAGAGCCCTAGGGGAAGTGGAACGCATTGGTAATGGAGAACCATGTATGATAGATGGATGAGGAGAGGCTGGTCTGGAGAGATGTCTAATGGAAGGCTGAGGAGATGGAGGGGGCATGTGTTTTTGAGAAAGCTGTGGTGAAGGGGGCATCCTGCCAGGTGCATGCCTAAGTGACTGTCTGGCCATGAGTGGACGGCCACGACCAATGGGTCTCTGTGGGTTTCTCATTGCACTGGGTGTTCCTGGGGGAATAAAACGACTTTGTTCCCTTATGCCCATCCCAGTATGTTGACCTGAGAGTTGTGGAGAGGATGTGAAGTCCTGTGGCATCATGGACCTGTTACTACGTATGGATGTTCTAAATGGTCGTACATTTTGTGTTGGTGTTCCAGAATGACCGCCTCTGCCAGGATATGGTTTCACAGCTCCCATGGGAATGTTTGGACGTCCCCGTCCTCGCAATCGACCTCCAGGGGACCCAAAATGTGGAGAATCCTTCATAAGGCGAGTGGACCTGCGGGAGAGGGTGGGAGAGGGGGATCTACCTTGCATTGGTGGTTGCTGGGAGTCTGGTTCTACAGCAAAACTTCTTCGAGAGGGAGTAGGTGATGCTCTTTGTGCCATTAATGGTGACTGTGGTCTGTGACGATCCCTCTGTGGAACACTGGCCATGGTTTGCATACCCATCTGAGGGGAAGGAGGAGGACTCACCCGTCTAAGTGGAGATGGAGAGGCTTGGAATTTCTTGGCACCAAATGGACGATGAACTTGTGTGGGTGAAGAGGGTGGACTGGGTCTCCTTATTGAGGCACGAGGGGACTGTGGTGGGCTTCTCCTCCGGATAGATGCACGAGGTGAAGCTGGAGGACTGGTATAGAGAGATGGAGCCCGGGAAGGCATACGGCCAGACATTGGCTGAGGAGATGGTGGGGCCTCTCTAAAGGACGCCTGAGGCTGTAAACGTCTAGGGAATGATGGTGAAGTGGGTGGCCCTTCTCTAAATGGAGCCTGAGGCTGTAAACGTCTAGGGAATGTTGGTGAAGCAGGTGGACTTTCTCTGAGTGGAGCCTGAGGCTGGAAATGTCTAGGGAATGCTGGTGAAGTGGGTGGCCCTTCTCTAAATGGAGCCTGAGGTGGTAAACGTCTAGAAAGTGCTGGCGAAACAGACGGGCTCATTCTTCGTCCAACTGGAGATGGAGGGTGTTGAACATGACTTATTGGAGAGGGCACACCTCTGGCTAGTCTTGGCGATGGAGGTGCTCCCATGCCTCCAATGCCACGCACAGAGGGCTGTGGGGATGGGCTTCTTCTCATAGGAAGTGGACTAGCAGGATACATGGATAGCTGTGGGGAGGCATGGGGGCTCGGTCTGCGTATAGGTACAGGAGAACGTCTAACTTCCATTACCGGCTCTCCAAAACCTGCAATGGAATCCATGGGTACCATGGGTGACATAGGCATATGTATAGGGGAGGGCATCCCTGCTACTGACCTCCTGCTTGGTGTGGGAGATGGTGGAAAGCCACCAGCTTGAGCCATATTTGACATACGCTGACTGACAAATCCCTGGGGATTATTTGCTTGCTTAATTAACATAGCGGTTGGTGTAGGCACTTGAGGCATCATGGGATGAATCATTTCTTGTGGATACACTGCCTGTGAAAAACCACCATCCATTGAGGCTCCAGGTGTATATGCATAATTTTCATACTGTATGTCTGACATTTCTTCAAAATCATATTGTGGAGGCAAAGGCGGAAGCTCAACATCAATCCTTTCCCTACCAAAAAGCTTAACTTGGGGTCTTGGGACTCTGAATTCCATATCTCCATGAAAGGGCTGCACTGACTCCATTGAAAAATCTCCATACTTCTCACCATACATTCCATTAGCTTCTTCACCTTCCATAATATCTTGCATTGGATAACTATATGGATCATAGGTATTGTAGGCAGATTGCAGATATGGATCAACATCTGATTCACTGTAATTAACTTGATAATCCTGCAAATAAAGATCACCATAATCTCCATAAACATCCATATATGGATCACTTGATATTTCAACTTCATATGGGTCACCATAGAAGTCTTGAAGGTCATCATAATATCCAAACTGAGCCTGGGCATACAAATCTATTTCATTCCCATATTGACCATAGCTGTTCCCCATTGGGTACTGATTATCATCATAGTACTCAATGCCGTCATCGAAATATGGATCCAGTGGATGCTGTTGACTATAGTAGCCCATTTGCTGTGGGTAATTGCCCATTTGCTCCTGCGCTGCATAGGGGTCATTGTAGTCCATACCATCATCATAAAATTCGCCCTCATCCTGCATAGCAGTGTGAAAGTCATAGTATCCATCCTGCATCTCATAATAGCCTTGATCATGTGATTCCATGTCATAATAGTTACTTGGTTCCTCATAACGAGAGTATTGCTGTGGAAATGAAGTGTGTTCCTGCATTTGGGCGTACTGTTCACCATACCTGTTAGAATGCTTTGGGATTGACTGTCTATGAAATGCACCCCTATCCACCCTGCTCTGGTTATCATAATCATATTCTCCAGCGTCATGTTCATATCCATAATTGTGATACCCTGAAGGAGCCCGGATACTAGCTTGGCGACTGTTGCCAGAAAAGTTATATTTTTTGTTGTTTTTCCGGCCAAAGGCATCACCTCTTCCACTCTGACGGCCCTTAATGGAGAGGAACCTCTTGGTCAGCCAGTTTGTTGCCCCAGCAATCTTGCCTAATAATTGACTCCTAGATTTAAAACCATCCCCATCCCCTGCATTCTTTTTCCCAAAAAGCCCTTTAAAAAATCCCGGTTTCTTCTCTGCTGCATTAGAATTGCCACCTAATTTAATAAGCATATAGGTTGGCTTCGGCCCCGATTGCTCTTTTTTTTCCTTCTCCTTTTTCTTCTTTTTGCTGTTTTTGAAACGCATCATGAACTTTGGAGCATTTCTCAAGAGAGATTTTCTTCTTTTTTTCTTAAGCAAGCGATTCTTCCGTTTGCCAAGACCAAGGAACAGCTTGGAAGTGCTCTTAAGTCGTTTCTTTGAGCTCTTCCTCTTTTTAAATCCAGAGAACCTCATGAATAGTTTTGAGGTATTTTTGAGTCCTCTTTTTGCTTTCTCTTCAGGTGGTGGCTGAGGGGGAGGCACTTCCTTCTTTTTTGCTTTCTTCTTCTTTCCATCATCCTCTGCTTTAGATTTATGATCTTTTGATTTCTTCTTTGCTTTCCTATCCTCCTCTTCACTTTCCTCCTCCTCATCCTCATCATCCTCTTCATCATCATCCTCATCTTCATCAGAATCAGGCTGTCTCGATTTGGACTTTCCCTTTGCAGTTTTACCTTTAGCATCTTTTCCACCACCACGCTTTCTTTTGCCTCCATCTGACTCTTCATCCTCATCCTCCTCACTCAACTCTTCATCCATCAACTCTTCATCTGACTCCTCATCATATTCAATAACCTCTTTCTTTCCCTTGCCTTTATCCTTTCCCTTCTTACCATCATCTTTCCCTTTTCCCTTCGGTGGTTCTTCTTTTCCTTTCTTCTTGTCATCTTTCCCACCCTTTTTGTCATCTTTTGCTCCTTTTTTGTCATCTTTTCCTTTCTTTTCTTCTTCCTTTGGCTTGCTTTTCTCTGGTTCAGGTTTTCCTCCTTTCTTGGCTGCTGATTTTGAGTCTTTTTTGGCTGGCATTTTATCCTTCTAAAACCATGCTAGTCTACTTCCTTTCTGCCAAATGATAAATAAAAATGTGATTAAACATATTTTATTAACATGAAACAACACACAAACTACAATTTAACAATACAACTAAAAATTTACAACAACCGTTTTGTACAAATTACATTTAAAGATTTAAAATGATGCTACAATTACGACATCTTTCTTTGCAAAACCAACCTTAAACAATATAGGATCTTTTTACGCACATATTTTCTAAATGCTCTGTATAAGGATGATAAAGGAAGAAAATAGTCTTACCTGTAGTTGATTTCCCTTTTTCTTTTCTCAGTACTGTCATAGATGAATTTAGAGAGCGTATAAATCTCTGTTCACATGGTTCCACATTCCACAGCACCATACGTAGTCTAGAAAAAGGATATTTCCAGCAGACGTTCTTGGATAGAGATCTTCTGTTGTTGAGGTACGTCTGTATGTTTCTATAACCTTACATGCACTCACTCTCTCCACTTCTCTTCTTCTGTTGATCATCAAGACAGAGAGGCACACCTTCCTGTACTTCTCAGAAAATGAACAAACAAATAATTCCAGCACATGCAGTCATCAACTATGATATGCCATCCATGAGTGACTCAGACAAGGACTGTGTGTCTGTGTAAGTGAGAGGATGTGTCAGGTTTTTAGTTCTGTTGCAGCGCTGTAGAAGGAACCTTAATTTGTCAGCTCTACTTGCCTTGGTGTAACTTAAGCTTGGGTCTCATTCCAGCATAAATAATGTAAGCACAGAGGCCTGTTACTACACAAGCTTGCACACACACTGTCACACTGTCAGACACACACACACACACAAATTTATGGTGGTGAATGCAGGCATGAATGAAAGTGTGTACTGACGTATGATTGTGCTACACTCCCTCAAAATTTGAAGAAAATTGCATAAACTTAAGATTTGGTTAAATTTCTTTAAACTAAAATTAAGTTCCACAGAGTCGTTTAAACCGCTTTCTTTCATTTCATAACATTTATCCTGTTTAGGTGCATGAATCTATTTAATTACTTAAATAATACATTGTAGCTGATTCACACTCAAAACTTTATTTCACATTTCTTTCACAGGGGAATAACAGACGTTTTGGATTGCAGGCCTTCTTCAGCGTGTGAAAATAAGTGAAATAAAGTAACTAAAAGGTTTTCTTATTCTGAGTGCGGTTCACAGCTACACTATATTGCTACAATTTTGGGACACCTGCCTTTACATGAAATTATCTCATTCTTAATCTTGTACGGTTTAATATGGAGTTGGCCCAGCCTTTGCACCAAAATAGCCCAAATTCTTCTGGAAAGGCTTTCCACAAGCTTTAGGAGTGTGTTGATGGGAATTTTTGTGTGGACAGGAACTGATGTTGGATGAGAAGCCCTGGTTTACAGTATCCGGTCTAATTCATCCTAAAGGTGTTCTGTCAGGTTGAGGTCAGGACTCTGTGTAGGTCAGTCAAATTCCTCCACACCAATCTCACTCCTCCATATATGGACCTTGCTTTGTGCACTGGAGGATATGATTGTAATATCCAGAGCAGGGTGGAGTCAATCCCGAGGCAGTCATGTTGGAACAGGAAGGGGCCATCCCCAAACTGTTCCCACAAAGTTGGGAGCATGAAATTGTTAAACATTTCTTGGTATGCTGAAGCATTAAGAGTTCCTTTCTTTTGATTTGGCCAGTCATGCCACAAGAGGGGGAGGATGTAAAAAATCGAATTTATCTTTTTGTTTCAAAATTTTTTGTTCTATTTTTGCACCGATATGTAGAGAATAAAAATTCATGTTTTAATAATATTTTTTTCAATGTATTATAGGTTAGTAAAATATAATGCATCATTCACTATTCATGCACCTCTGTTAGCATAACCATTACAATAAGTACTGTGGCAATACCATGGAACCGAATACCATGGTGCATAAGTCCAAAAACATTACTATGGTCACTGGTACTGGTACTGTGGTACTTTTATGTGATACATATTATCAAGGGTATTTAATAACCAGTTTTTGACCAGATCTAAATACATTTGACAAGAAAATACCTCATTTGATGGCAATTCACTTTCAGTGATACAGATACACAACAGGTTGAAGATTGAAAAGTAATGACTGATTTATAGGTTACTAATTGCTGATTTATAGGTTACTAATTAGCAGTTGAATATTTCATACATGATTACTAACAATCAAAGTGTCACTGGAGCACTCGCACAGGGGTAATTAAAAATACTGACGCAAGGGTGTAACCATAGAAGTGACCAGGTCAGCGCCAAGAACTGGTGTTACCTGGCATCAATGAACAACTTAAAAGCTGGAGTCCACACTCTAATTTCAGTGATTAAAAATGTAGCAGCTTCGTCCCCAATTGGAGTAAGTGCAATGGTGAATAATGAC